>NW_018224183.1:0-1583 GCF_001263595.1 Phalaenopsis equestris
TCTTAAAATGTTATGTTGGGTTAAGTTAACCCATTTAATTAAACATAGGTTGGATGACTTTAACTCAATTTTGAATTGAGTTTATTTGCATTTAATTCTACCTGAATTAAATTTAAATGTCCTTGGGGTGAGTTTGAATCTAACATCTCCTTAATGGGGGCATGTTTAAATTAACTACACTAAGTGGTCATTTTGCTTTAATTGACTTTATATTTGATTTATGAGCTAAAGTGAATCTCTTAGGGCACATAGCTAGGTTTTTTATTTAATTTAATGAATTTTATGTGAACTTCAAAAGGGTCCAATGATAGTCTATTAGGCCAGATAAAGGTAGGTTAGCCTAGGGTTTAAGGTTTTAAACTCTACTCAAATATGATTCTCAATCACCTATAAACAATTTAAGTTATTATGAATCAAATGTTTGAGTAAAGAATTATGATTTGATTTTAAGTCCATACGGACAAGGCTTGAAAGGAATATTTGCCAGTCTCATTAGAAATGAGGCGAACAACATGCATTAGTCCTATAAGTGATAGCATAGATCAATCTTATTGGAAACAAAATTAGTAAGAGATTATTTAGGTGAAGGTAGTGTAGGGATGATAATTGACTGATGCTAGTTAGAAGATTATAAAATCTAATAGTCTTTAGGAGACTATAATCAAGTAATAGAAATTAGGAGACTTTAGTTGGCTAATAGTGCTGAAAAATCATAGCCGAGTATGGTAATCAAGATACTTCAATTAGGTGATAATGGTTAGATCGCAGTTGACAAATACCAGTATGAAGACCGCAGTCAGGCAATAGTGGTTAGGAAATAATAGTAAGGCGATGGTAGAAGTGAGACTATAATTAGGTAATGATGGTCAAGTGACCATAATTGTTTGATAATCATTAGGAGATCATCGACTAATGATCTTGTTTAGGTAAACATAATCAATGGATAGTGATCAAGGGTGCTTAGTCGGACGATAGTGCTCGGGAGATTATAATTAAAAAGGCGTTCATTAAAAGAATGTATTTAGAAATTGATGATCAAAATGCATCTTTTTCCAATGGAAATCTTGCCAAAAAGAACAAGCAGCCTTATTCTGGAAATAGTGGTCAAGAAGTCATTGTATAACGATAATGATTCAATGACTATAGTCGAACTATAATGGCAAAGATACTTTAGTATCACAATGGTGGTCGAGATATTATAGTTGTGCAACAATAGTTGAGACAAAAGTTAGGAAAGTGAATAAAACATGGTAGTCAAGCAATGGCGAATGAGCTACAATGCATGGGCAAAAGATAATTAGGCAATGGGTCAGCAATCATTAGCATCAAATATCACGCAAATAATTGGAATCCTTTAAGTAGCTATGCTCTTTTCTTTTGACCCCTAATTCCCTTCATGTGAAAAATGAAATTTTATTTTTAGTTTTAGAGTAATTTTTAATCATTTTGGCCAAAGTCTTTAAAAACTCATCATATGGCCTCTATTTATTTTGAACATAAACCATTTATTGAAAACTTAAGTGTCTTAAATTACAACTCGGCAGCCCGGGGTTTGGAATTAAATATGAGGGATTATATGGTTG
>NW_018224184.1:0-807 GCF_001263595.1 Phalaenopsis equestris
TTTCACGATTTGATATCTCTGCTAGACCGCTAGTTCGAGGATGATAAGAAATCAAGAATCTATGCATAATATCATATTTCTTAATCAATTTTTTGATTCTCTTGTTCCTAAAATGAGATCCTCCATCAGTAATAATTACTCTTGGCATTCCATGTCTTGTAAAAAAATTTTTAATTAAAATTTTATAAACACTCCAAGCATCACATCTGGGTACAAAAATGTCTTCAATCCATTTGGACATATAATCAACAACAAGTAATATATATATAAATTTTCAAATGAAGGCATAAATGGTCCCATAAAATGTAATTACACTTAAAAAATTTCAACTTCCAATGTGTAATATAGAGCATTTCATTTCTTCTAGAAATATTTCCTACTCTTTGACATCTATCACATGTTTTAATGTATTCATTAATATCTCTAAAAACAGTAGGTCAATAAAATCCAGCTTGCAAAATTTTATATGCAGTTCTATTTTTTCCAAAATGTCATCCAAATTCAGAATCATGGCATCTTTTAATTATCTGTTGAGTTTCTTCACAAGACACACATCTTCTAATAATTAGATCCTTACATTGTTTATATAAATATGAGTCATCCCAAAAATACTCTTTTGAATCATATATAAATTTCCTTAATTGCGGATTTTTTTATATTAGGTGGTAAAATATCACTTACAATATAATTTACTATATCAGCATACCACTATACATCCATTTCATTAATACTATATAATTGTTCATCAGGGAAATTTTCTAAAACTTCATTTGCAAAATTAGTTAATATTTCTATTTCTATTCTAGA
>NW_018224184.1:1258-7516 GCF_001263595.1 Phalaenopsis equestris
CTTTAATAATTCAAATGCTTTTATGCATTCCTCATCAAAATCAAATTTCGTATCTTTTTCTAAAGTTAGCATAGCGGCTTAGTTATTTTCAAAAATTTTTTTATGTAGCCCCTGTAAAAACCAGCATGTCCTAGAAAACTTCTCACCCCTTTAACACTAGTAGGAGGTGATAATTTTTCTATAACTTGGGTTTTTGCAGGATCTACCTCCATGCCATTTTTAATAATTTTATGCCCAAGTATAATACTTCCTGCAACCATAAATTGACAATTTTCCCAATTTAACACTAGGTTGATTTTTTCACATACTTTCAGAACTTTTTCTAAATTATTAAGGCATACTCAAATGAAGTCCCAAATACATAAAAATCATCCATAAACACTTCCACTCCATGTTCTATGAATTTGCTAAAAATTGACATCATGCATCTTTAAAATGTTGCAGGTGCATTACATAGTCCAAATGGCATCCTACGAAAAGAAAATGTTTCATATGGTCTTATAAATGTTGTTTTCTCTTGATCCTCTAGAGCAATTGGAATTTGGTGGTAACCAGTATATCCATCTAAAAATTAATAATATTTATTCCTAGCCAATCTACCCAATGTTTGGTCTAGAAAGGGTAAAGGAAAGTGATATTTTCTTGTGGCCATATTTAATTTTCCGTAATCAATGTAAATTCGCCAAGCAATTACTTGTCTTATTGATATTAATTAATTTTTCTCATTTTCTTTAACAGTCACTCCTCCTTTCTTTGGAACACAATGAATTGGGCTTACCCAAGCACTATCTGAAATAAGATATATAATTCTAACATATAAACATTTTAAAATCTCTTTTTTAACAACTTCTTTCATTATTGGGTTCAATCTTCTCTGAGGATTAGCTTTAGGTTCATATTGTTCATCTAATAAAATTCTGTGCATACAAATTGAAGGACTAGTTCCTTTAATATCTGCTAAAGTCCATCCGAAAGCTTTTTTATACTTTTCCAACATTTCTATCAACTTCTGTTCTTGAATTTCAGTTAACTCGAAAGATATAATAACAGGCAATGTAGATGATTCTCCAACATATAGATGACAATCCTAAAAATACATACTTTAAATGGGTAGGTAATATCTTTAATTCAAGTTCAAGTGGTTTAATACTTGAAGGAATGTTTAATTCAAGTTCAAGTGGTTTAATACTTGAAGGAATAAGATTTTTACTATCATTTTTCAATAAATCTAACATTTCAAATTTGCCTGAATATAATCCAAATCTTCTTCTTTCATTTCATCTTCATTATAAAAAGTTTCTTCTTACTTTATAAAAAGTTTCTTCTTACTTTAATTTATCTTCGAACTCATACTTAAATTGTTCATTACTCAGATAATTAGCTACTTCCATCCTGAAACATTCATTATCATTTTCTATAGCAGGATATTTCATAGCTTTTGCTATATTAAATTTCACTTCTTGATCATTAACTCTCATTATTAATTCTCCTTTTTGCACATCTATTACAGCTCTTCCTGTTGCAAGAAATGGTCTCCCTAAAATAATAGGAATCTCTTTATCTTCCTCCATATTCAATACTATAAAGTCTACAGGAAAAATAATTTTATTCACTTTTACAAGTTCATCCTCTATAACTCCTTTTGGATAAGTTATTGATCGATCAACTAACTGAAGAGTTACAGTAGTAGGGGAAATTTCTCTCAAATCTAAACGTTTAAAGATTGATAAAGACATAAGATTGATACTAGCTCCTAAAGCACATAAAGCTTTTCCATAAAACTTTTAACCAATTGCACAAGGTATAGTAAACCTACCAGGAGCTTTCAATTTTTCAAGAAGCTTTTTCTGAATAATAGCACTACACTCATCACTAAGTGCAACCGTCTCATGATCTGTAAACTTCCTTTTCTTATTTAGTACATCCTTCATAAATTTCACATAACTTGGCATTTGTTCCAAAGCTTAAAAAAAAAGAATATTTATCATTAACCTCTTAAGAATTTCCAAAATTTTGTAAATTATTTATCTTTATTCTTTTGTTTTAGTCTTTGAGGAAACAGAGGTAATGGTTTTTCTAAAGGAACCTATGTTTGCTCATTTTCATGTTGATCATTTTCCATTTCTTACTTCTCTTCATAAACTTCAGTTTCTTTTCCACTTCGTAATTGAATAGCTTTAATTTGCTCTTTATTTTGATCTTTTGGATTAACTTCCACAGTACTAAGAAGAATTTTAGAAGGTCTATTACTAAGTGCAGTAGCAATATGTCCTAATTGATTTTCAATATTTCTAATAGCAGCCCTTTGATTCTGGATTTGATTTCCCACATTCAACATCACTTCTTCGATCATCAACTTCTTTTCCTTAACTTGTGGGTTGGGGTTGGAGTTAAATCCTAGAGGATAAAAAGGTTGATAATTTGGATTTCCTTGATTGTTCAGATTTCCAGATACATTCACCGAATTGTTATAATTATTCCAAGTAAAATTAGGGTGATTTTTCCATCCAGGGTTAAAATAGTTAGAATAGGGATTATTATTAATTAGAATAGGGATTGTTGTTTTGATTATTTATATTGTTTAAAGTCTTATAAGATTATTGAGTATCAATAATCTGTCCTAGTGAATTTTCCTCTAATACTGGGGGTATTTGAGAATAGTTCACTCCCATTTGATCAATATTTTTAGAAATAGCAGCAATTTGAGATGCTGAAACAAACATTACATCAGAATCATGAATATTGGATACTCTCTTAGGATTTACCCTTTCAGAGGGCCATTGAAAATTATTAGTAGTCATTTCTTCAATTAAAGAATATACACTTCATTAAAAGGGTTTGACATTGATGATCCACCCGCAGCAACATCTATAATAGATCTAAGTGATCCTACTAATCCATTGTAAAATGTTTGAATTATTAACCAATATGGTAAAGCATGGTGTGGACAATTTCTAAGAAGATCATTAAATCTTTCTCATGCTTCATATATCGATTCCCCTTCAAACTGACAAAAAGATGTAATATCATTTCTAAGCTTAGCGGTTTTTTAGGGTGGAAAATATTTAGCCAAGAATTTGTATGATAGTTCTACACAAGTTCTAATAGATCCAGGTGCTAATGAATTTAACCAAGCCTTGGCTTTATCCCTTAATGAAAATGGAAAAAGTTTAAGCCTTAAGCCTACTCCATCATATGTAAATGTAGCACATATTTCAAGAAAACTAGCAAGATGCAAGTTAGGATCTTAAGTAGGTGATCCTCCAAACTGGTTATTTTGTACCATTTAGATAATAACATGTTTAAGCTCAAATGAATTAGTAGCAACATCAGAAGTGAAGTTCATCTGCTGTCCGATTTGCTTAATCTTGTAAAGGTCTTTGTCGATTCTCATTTATTAGATTATCTAAGTTATTTGCCATTTCTTTTAAATTTTTAATTTCTCTTTGTTACAATTTTTTCCAATATTCTTTTATTTTCATGATTAGATAATTCAGCTAAACCACTTGTCTGAGGATGATAAGCAGTAGCAATTCTATGGCTAATATGATATTTTTTAGTAACTTCTCCATTATTGCATTTCTGAAATGACTTCCCCTGTCAGTTATGATTACTCTCGGCATCCCAAATCTACAAAGCAACACTTTGAGCATCACATCAAGGTAAAGCAACTGCTTCTATCCATTTGGATACATAGCCTACTGATCTCGGAAAATATAGTTGTGTAAAATTTATAAAGTTGACTCTGCTTTATAACGAGACCAAAAACTTGATTTAGTATTTTAATAAAAATAACATTAAGCTCTTTATATTGGGATTCTACGTAAGCAAATGTATCGTTATCAAGTAATATATAAAATTTTCTTTTTCAAGCCCCAAATATTAATCCAACGAGGAAGGTTTAAATTTGAAATGATAAATTCTACTATGAAATTCACAGAAAGTCAAACAAAATTACCGTCAGTAATCTTGAATGTTGAGATAAAAACTAAATTACTTAACTAATAGCAAAACAGAAATGCAAGATTTAAACAGTAATTACTAATCTACTAACTATGTTTATGTAATGAAGATTTCTTATGTGAAAAAGCATCATTCCCACTACAATGAGGTTTTGGTGAAATGAGATGAGATAAATGTTTATAATATGTATTGTGCTAAATAGGAGAAGTTTTAATTCTCTACCCTGATACAGTGCACAGAAAATCATTGGTTAATCTTAGGTTTAGTCTATAAATTCGTGGCTAGGTTAGAAGGATATCGACTCCCACATCCCTTCACTTGAAGGCTAACTCTCGATTTAGTTTTTAAACACTAAGACCGAATTGAGGATTTTAGTCTGTCACCCTATAGATTCTCCAATTCTACACCTAACAAAGAATATTTTCCTATTTATTTGCACTTAATTTAATGAACAAATTTCTCCTCCCTGAAATCAAATGTGATCCTCACTCTGCTTTATAACTCATACTATATTTTCTGGAATATATGTTTCACAACATATTTTAACAATTCAATTGGCCAAATCGAAATATAAATTAAGTTCGGAGTTGAAAAATCATCACAATTTGCTTTATATTTTAATATTGGCACATCATATTATCTCTTCATTTCACCATATCTCGGAGTAAGGAGAAAGATAAAGTGAACTACTCAGACTTCATCAGAAAGACACAATAAAACATAAATCTCATATATAAAATAAAGTTCAACAGGAAGAAGAAATCTCTCACTTTTCTCCTTCTCCAACACTCTTACAGAAAGTTTCACACTTAATCTCACCACACAAATTCTAAATTATAAAAGAAAACTCATTAATTGACTCCAATGTGGGGGTGGAATGAAAATTGATTATGAAGAATGGCGAAAAAGGAGCGAGGTGGAACGTTGTGGAGAAAAAATGAATGTGAAGGAGGGAAGGAGTAAAGGAGTGTGTTTTCTGATGAATTTCGGCCCTAAATAGAGCCTAGGGTTGGTTCTCCAAGATGTGCCTCCAAAATCTCTTTAAAAATCATCCAAATATATTGAATATTCTAGAAATATGGGCTGAACCGACATTGGCTCTATCGGTGCCAGTGTCCCAGAATTTAGTTCACTACTCTCTGTTTAAAGGCGCAGTCGGCGCTCTTCTGGCGTCGTCAGTGCTGAGTAAAATTCTAAGTCTGTTCTGTTATTCTGTGCGGTCGGTGATGCCCTTGGCGCGGTCGGCGCTCAGTATTTCCTTAAAAAAAGTCATTTTGACTCCAAATTCCATCCTTTTTTCTTTAAGTCTTAAAAATCAACAACCTGCAAGAAAACATCAAAATACCTTCCATTAAAGTGCAATATCACCAAAAATAAGTATAAAATATGGGTCTAAAAATGCATATATTTTCGGTGTATCAACTGGCAAGATGGGCAATGATACTGCTCCATTTTTACATGACATTCGTGCCATTACGTGCTATCGAATGACAAATTTTGGTAAAATTTCTAGCAGTACACCCTATAGAAATTGAATCCCCTCATAACAATGATTTGCTTGATGAGCAAATATTAGAGATAAAAGATTCTGACATGAAACGATGGGAATTAAATTTTGACGGAGCTTCATCTACTCGTAAAGATAAAGATCAATAGAAAATCATAGCTGGCAAAGAAGGAGTAGGACTAATCTCCATCACTCAAGACAAGGAAATGATACCATTTTCCTACCATTTGGCTAAGCCAAGCACAAACAATGAAGTTGAATATGAAGCACTCATAACTGGTTTAAAACTGACAATATTGGTGGAAATTAAACATATCGACATCTACAGATATTCTTAATTGATTATCAACCAGATTGTTGGAAAATATAGAATATTGAAGCCCCAGATTGAACAATATTTCAGTTATATCACGAAATTACTCCAACAAATTCCGAACGTGACATTCTTCCGAATTCCAAAATGAGATAATTCTTTAGCCATACTTGTAAAAGAATTTGCTTGTCCAGAAGAGAATGACATTTCAATCTCCATAAAAGGATGAAGAGTTCTATCCCGAATTGACATTGATAATTTGCACAAAAATGATAAAGATATGACAATAACAGTTGTTGACAAAGAAGAAGACGATTGGAACAACTAATTATCAAATATCTGGAAATTGGAATGTTACCCAAAAACAGTTCTATTGCAGCCCAAATTAAACAGAGAACATTATATTACGCTCTAGTAAATAATGTTCTTTATTGATAATCTTTTGATTAAATGTGGTTAAGATGCTTGAGTCAAT
>NW_018224185.1:0-858 GCF_001263595.1 Phalaenopsis equestris
TCAATTTTATTGGATTTGAGAGGAATAAATAAATCATAATTGTGGTGATCGATAAGTTATCACAAAAGATGTCAATCTTATCCTTAGAGAACATAATTTAAGTATGTGATAACTCTCTCATTAGGCCAATGAACATTTTTTTTTTCTTTGGAGGCTCACACTTTACTTTACACATCATTAATAACTTGAGCCACACTATCAGCCATCCTAACAATGTATTCGTGATTACTTGGATCAATAGTAGAACATTTTCACATTTATTCTCTAGCCACACCCTTTAAACAAAGAAGGAATGGCTCATTTTTTTCATTCATGTAGTGTCTTCTATAATACTTACTTCATACCACTCATATAATGAGCTGCATCTACTCCAATCTCTCAAAAATATCTATTATCCTTGTCATCCAATTTTCTTAGTGTCAAGTTGAGTTTAACTAGTCTCTACCTTAGACAAATCTTCAGTAACATGTCCTTCAAAACAAATCTTCTCCATCTTTGTATAAATTGTGATGGGGATAATTACAAAAGTAGCATCCTTAGGAAAAGCTTGTAACACAATAAGAACAAAGCATTGGTTCTATTTTATTTTGTAATTTCTCTAAAATTGAGTAAAATAATAGTTGAATATGAGATAAGTACTCCTTAGAGCCCAACAATATAATTTTCTTACTTTTACCCCAAGATACTCCATAGTTCTTGTTAAGTTCATGAATGTGACTCCATAAAGTTCATTAATTAGAAATCTAATTTTATAGTAGTCACCTATAATTTTAATTTCAAATCTTTCTTTCAACTTTTGAGAAACACCTTGATAGATACATTCTTTAAAGCTTTAGGCACTTATATATTCAAATTGAC
>NW_018224186.1:0-253 GCF_001263595.1 Phalaenopsis equestris
TGACCAGAGGAACCTAAGAAAATTAAAATTGGAATCAAAATAAATACTTCATTTTTAGGCTATTTTTTTAGTACTTAAATAATTAAATATTAATTAAAAATTATAAAAATTGTGAAATTGTAAGAATGAAATTGTAAAAAAACACTAAAATGTCACATTTGACTTACTGATCACCTAGAACAAATTAAAATAATTTTTCTAATGTAATAAGTCAAGAAATTAATTTCTAAAGGCTTAAAATGAATTTTCTCTC
>NW_018224187.1:0-474 GCF_001263595.1 Phalaenopsis equestris
TAATTCCATTAATTCATTAGGATCCTCCAAATTTAGATGATTTTCAAAATTTACGGAAGTAGAAGCACTGTAAAGCTTGATCGGCTTTGAACCAGCACAAGGGACTTCCTTAACCTCTAAACTCTCAACCTTTTGAGAAAGGATCAGAGTGAGGTTTAAGGTGTTCACATAGTGGTTTATCCGATCATACATCATCTCATATTCGCTTTTCTCATCATCTTCTAAGGAGATCCTGCACTGAGGTTTCTTTTGTTTTGTGATCATTATTTCATCTTTGGAACTGTCTTCATCACGGATGTTGATGACCAGCTTAGTCCTTTCAACAATTGTATTGGCTCTTCTTCGTCCAAGTCCCCGGCCTCGATCTCGAGTGGGTGAACTATAAGAACTTTCATCATCATGTTGTAAGGAGGTAGTTGAATGATTTCCTTTTTGTTCTTCTGAATTTTTATTTGTTATAACTTCTCGAGAAAA
>NW_018224187.1:662-1725 GCF_001263595.1 Phalaenopsis equestris
AGCGTTAAAAGAGGCCGCGGCATTGATGATATGAAATTTAGCGGTTGTCATGAGTTCTCTAACCTTCATAAGTAACGTAATTGATCCAATGGCTCTTTCTCCCTTTTGTTTGAATCCTCTTAACATCATTTTATCGGTCGTAAGCTCTTGAGCTTCAATATCCCCGTAGACTCATCAAGTTAAGAGATGCTCTAGGATCCACTAAAACTCTGGACAACACAAATTTACCGATGTTGACGGAAATATAGAGTGGTCTGTTGTGGTCAGCTGTAGCGAGTAGTAAATCTTCATTTGTGAAAGTTACTCCTGATTTTTCTCTCAACGAGCAAACTTTATCTAAGGATGTACTGGCCAACTGAGCTAAGCAAATCTCTGGATCAAGCAAAGCTGTAACTAAAGCTTCCCTCATCTCTTTTGATAGGATCAGAGCGTCATAGATGCTTAGTCGGGCCAGCAACTTCCTAAGATGTGCTAGTACGTTGTAATCCACTTTATTTGTTTTTTGTGGTTTTATCTTGATCATGTTGTTTTTCCACTGGTGGAGGTGGAGATAACTCTTCTTGAATTACAATTTGTTTTTCTTTATCCGTTAGAGCTGTTCTTGGAGGTAACATTTTTTCGCTCCATAAATTTATTTATGTGATTTCTTCTTAAGATGTTGCTGCTAAATTTTCCAATGTATCTTCTTTATCGGAAAGCTCCAAGTTGATTATTAATGGCGTGCAATGGCACTCCAGGATTGGTTCCTCACTTCCGATACTGTCGTAAGTGGTATCGTAGGAGTCCTCTTTAGTATTAGACTCAAGTATGATTTGAGGATCATTTTGCGGATCGAGACCGATATTAAGTTGGTTATTTACGTTATCACCAGAAACAGTAAAGACGTAGCCAACATCAACATCATTATCATTATGTTCATCAGGTCCCGAAGGAACAAAAAGATAATCATACAAAGTCAAGGGTTCGAGGATTTTCTCTCCCGAATCCGAGACAAAATATCTAGTAGAGGCAGCTCCTATCCTACCCCAAGTACTATCAACAAAATTCTTCTTTTTCTTTATCT
>NW_018224188.1:0-6346 GCF_001263595.1 Phalaenopsis equestris
TGGCTTGAATTTTGGTAGCAAAAGCAAATAGTTTCAAAGAGGAAAATCAGAGTTCAATCTCTCTTAAGTTTCTGAATTTTGGGCTTCTTATGACCATGGGAGGCCAAAGGGGAGCTTGGGGATTCTTTGGTATCTTCTCTGAGCTTGTCGGCGAGTGGAAAGAGCAATAGGCAGAAGTATTGAGTAGAGGAAGAGAGCTTTCCCATTTTTTGAAGTTTTGGGATTGGAGAGCTCCAATGGTGGTGTAGGTGGCATGGGAGGACCTTTAGGTGATTGGGAAAAGGTTTTTTTAGTCGCTAGGGTAAGCTTTGGCCTGATCTCAACCTTTCTTAAGTTTGATTTAAGTTAGTTTGACTTAAATGTCATGTGTCGAGTTATTGGATTTTAGAATCACTGAATTTCATTCTTAGTGTATGTCTTAAGCTTTATTAAATTCTGATTTCATTTGATTTTCTTAATGGGTTATTATGTCATGGCTTTGTTTTAAGATTATGGAGTTTATGTTTGGATTTTGGGTCATGGGCTTTTGTTTAAATTTTGGGCTTTTAGGGTTCATGAGTTGTATTAGTGTTTGGGTTTTTTTTTCTTGTGCATAGACTAAGATTTTAATTTTAAATTTGGATCTTTTAGGGATTAACTAAATTATTAGCTAATTTTAACTAATTTGTTTATTTATGAACTTTAATTTAATTTTTAGGCTTTATTTGTTGAGATCTTTAGGGATTGAAATTTAAGTTAGAGTTTTAAATTTAATTTGATAAATTTGATGAATTTGAGTGTGTTTGGTTTTAAGTCTCCTTACGGCAATTGACTTAATTGATGATTTATTGTCCATTTGGGGAGACTTATTGATCCCCGAAAATATAGTTGTGTAAAAGTTATAAAGTTGACTCTTCTTTACAACGGTGTCAAAAACTTGATGTGATATTTTATGAATAAGAACGTTAAGCACTTAATGAAGGAATTCTACGCAAGTATACATATCATTATCAAGTAATATAAGTCTTTCTATTTAAACCCCAAATATTGATCCCACGAGGAAGATTTAAATTTAAAATGATAAATTAACTAGGAAATTTACGAAAATAAAATGAAATTATTGTCATTAATTTTGAATCTTTGAGATACTATCAGAACTAAATTATTAACTACTAGCAAAATTTTAAATGTAAAGTTTAAATCAATAACTACTAAATTATGTTTATGTGATGAGGTTTTCTAGTATGAAAAAACATCTTCCCAGTACAATGAGTTTTTGGTAAAATGAGATAGGATAATTGGTTTAAATATGTATTGTCTCAACTATGAGCAATTTTAATTCTCTACCCTGATTCAGTGTTATAAAAAATCATTGGTTAATCTCATGTTTAGTCCCTAAATCCGTGGCTAGGCTAGGAGGATACCGACTCACACTCAAGAACTCCCACTTCCCTTCCCCTGAAGGCTAACACTCGCTTTAGTTCTTAAACACTAAGACCGAATTGGGGATTTTAGTCTGTCACCCTAAAATCTTCAATTCTACACCCAACAATGTATATTTTCGTATTCATTTGTACTTAATTCCATGAATGAAATAGTCATTTATGTAATTAAATGTGATTCTCACTCTGATGTAGAACTCATACTCCATTTTATCGATCATATGTTTCACAATATATTTTAATAATTCAATTGGCCAGATCAAAAAGTGAATTAATAATAGAGTTGAAAAACCATCACAATTTATTTTATATTTTAACATTGACACATCCAAATTATCTCTTCATTTCACCATATCTCAGAGTAGTAAGAAAGATAAAGGAAGCTACTCAAACCTCATGAGAAAGATACAACAAAACACAAATTTCATATATAAAAGAAAGTTCATACAAAATAATAAACAAACAACACTTATCTGAAACTCTTTCTCAAAGCAAATCTCTTGTATACTCTCTTAGGAAATGTAAGAATAAGAAATCTCTCATTTCTCTCCCTCTCCAACACTCTTAGAGAAGAATTCACACTTAAACTCACCGCAAAAACTCAAAACTATAAAGAAAATAAATGCCTAATGGACTCTAAGTGGCTGTAGGGAATGTGAAATAGCGTGGAAGAGAGTACAAAGCGATTGAAGGGTGTGAAGGGGTCTTTTTTGATTAATTTCCACTGCAAATAGAGACTAATGTTGGTTTTCCAATAGGTGCATCCAAAAACTCTTCAAAAAGCATTCAAATTCGTTGAATCGTCTAGAAACAAGGTTTGCACCGAAATTGGTGTCGTCGACGCCCATTCTGGCGTCGTCGACACCAGTGGCTCATGAATTAATTCTGTGCTTTCTTTTAAATGGTGTCGTCAGTGCTGAGGAAAATTTGGCCTCTGTTCTGTAGGTCTACACCGTCGGTGTCCATCCTAGCACCGTTGACGTCCATCCTAGCACCGTTGACGCTAAGTATTTTTTAAAAAACGCCATTTTGACTCCAAATTCTATCCTTTTTTGCCTCTTTTTTGCTTCAAGTTCTAAAAATCAAAAACTTGCAATAAAACATGAAAAGGGTGTGAAGGGGTCTTTTTTTATTAATTTCCACTGTAAATAGAGCATAATGTTGGTTTTTCAATAGGTGCATCCAAAAACTCTTCAAAAAGCATTCAAATTCGTTGAATCGTCTAGAAACAAGGTTTGCACCGAAATTGGTGTCGTCGACCCCCCATCTGGTGGCGTCGTCGACACCAGTGGCTCCTGAATTAATTTTGTGCTTTCTTTTAAATGGTGTCGTCAGTGCTGAGGAAAATTTGGCCTTTGTTCTGTAGGTCTACACCGTCGGCGTCCATCCTAGCACCGTTGACGTCCATCCTAGCACCGTTGACGCTAAGTATTTTTTAAAAAATGCCATTTTGACTCCAAATTCTATCCTTTTTTGCCTCTTTTTTGCTTCAAGTTCTAAAAATCAAAAACTTGCAATAAAACATGAAAAATACCTTCATTTAAAGTGCAATATCACTAAAAATGAGTATAAAATATAGATCTAAATATGCATGTATTTTTAGTGTATTAAAATCCCCCAAACTTAAATGTTACTTGTCCTTAAGTAACTCTTTTACTACATAAAAAATATGACTCATGACAAAGAATTTAACTTCTACATTTCCATATTTTAGTCCACTAAATACAATAACATAACTCAAGAAAAATGTAAAATAACTCCAGTTAATATTAAAGGTCTAAGAATATCTAGTAGTCAAGTCTAAGAATTCTTATTCTCTATTCTTTTCAAGGAAATTACAAATTATTCATATTAAAGTCACTTAGAATATCCATATGAAAAAGAACTTCATGAAACTTTACTAGTAAATATCTCAAATATAAGTTTAGAAAATATAGCCAAGTCTTCTTCTTTAAGTTGATTCAAGTGAAGCTAATTTTTAATTAGGCATCTACTCAAGCTTCTTCTCACATCTTTTTCTTTTTTTTTTCTTTTCAAGATCATTTTCAATCATTTTTATTTTCTTTTCTTTTTCTTTTTTTATGTGAGGATTACTATATCTGGATAGCCTTTAATGATTTTGAACTTCACTATATTCTTCTTAAACACATTCCTTCACTTAAAAACTTTCACATTCCTTCACTTTATAAATTTATATTAGCTTCAAATATTTTTAATAATGTTTTATTGTTTTCATCATACATATTTTTAATAGATTTTTAATACTTCAAAAATACAAATTTCTTTTCTTACAATAGAAAAACATAGTCTTATTCTATCATACCAAACATCTTAATCTTTAAAATTAACCTTATTGTTGAAAATTTTTACTTAAGTTTACTATATATTTAGAAACACAAATATAGTTATCTAAAGTTACCCTCTAATACCAATGATCATGTTAAATTTAAAAATTATGAAAATATAGCTATAATTAAGGACAAATAAAATTAAGTCTCTTTTCTTTAAAAAGGATTTTTTTTCCAAATTTTTCTTTCCCCCCAAACTTAAATTTTTAAAAAATTTAGCAAGAACAACTGAAAAAAATTAAAGGGTGAATGAAAACATTTAATACATGAAGAAACGTCTTACCTGTTGAAGGTTCTGATATTGAAACTTAGTTCTGAAATATTGCAGGTGCTAATATGAAAAGCTACAAGACTTAAAACATTAAATAACACATAATACATTTAAAAATTTTCCGAGAAAGAGTTAACTACAAATACATTCAACAAAGTACTAAAAACTAACAACAGTACTAAATTGATTTCCAATGTAACATTAGTTTCATAATCCTACTGTTCACAATACAACGTAATATTTAAAATAATGCAAAGTATCACACTATAAAAACAAACAATCACAACAATAAAGTACAACCAAACATAAACTAAACAAAAAAATCAAACTAAAACATCACCAATCATCATCTTCTTCTTCTTCCACATCAAAGTTTTGTTGAAAGTTTTCCACATCAAAGTTTTGTTGTTGATACGGGGTAAAAATAGGGTGAGTAGGAAACTGAACCTAGTGGTCATCTCTCATGTATCTAACTATCGCATCATCATAAGCAGCATCATATTCAAACTCCTGCCTTGTCAAATCATCATTTTGTGCATTTCTAGCCTCCATATTTTCCATTATACTTTCCATTCTCAAGCTATCTCCCTGTTGGATCATCATCTGCTCCATAAGTCCCTGGAGAGTAGGGGTACTTGAAGTAGAAGGAGTATCCCTACTCCTACTTCCCGATCTCCATCCAACATGAGAATCAGTCTTAATATTGACAGGACCAATAGGTTTTAGAGGTTCAATCCTCTGCTCATCCATTCTAAAATCAACTCCTGCCTATTTACATAGTGTGAAGATCAAGGCAGGGTGTGCTAAACCACAAGTAGTCTCTCCCAAAGCATTAGAATGAGTGTTTCTATAAACAATAGTGCCTACATCTATCCTTCTCATCTATTGGATATAGAAGTTCAAGGTGGCTCTATCCTTTGTAACCTCACTATGATGATTTGTCGGTATCATTTAAGTTGAAATAAAGTAGTGTTAGACCTTAGATACTACATTTAACATAGAAAGAGGGAAGTTTACCTTAACATCATTCTTCACCTTTCAAGCTTATCTTCCATTAGTAAGAAAATAAATAACTTCATCTAAGGCCTCATTGTAGAAAGAAAATTATTTGTACTAGCAGCTATACACATCCTCTAACTGATAAAATTCATTAATTTTCCTTGGAGTAAATTCCACCATTTTCCTACGAACAAGCACGTAGTCTTCAGAAGTTTCCTTAAAGTTGGCATAGAACTCCATCACTATACCAATAATAGCCTCGACAGTAAAGTAACAAAAATTCTTTCACTGCCGAGCATTGATTAATCTTTCAACTTCTCCACCTAAATTTTTAAATCCTAGATCCGAAATTACTTTCTTAGTGCAAGTAAAATATTGAAATGAATGTTAGCCTTATAGTTGATAAACTTTTGATCATTATAATCCACCTTTCTCTTTCCCCATAATCCACCTTTCTCTTTCCTTTGCTCATTCTCAGTGCATTGGTAATATAAGAAAATTTGATAAAATCCAAATAAATTTCCAAAAATTTTGAAAATCAAAATGTGGAACGTTTTAAACTTAAATTTACTAAGAGTTCTTCACCAAAGGATTTTCTCAAAATCTTCAAAAAAAAATTTAAAATTTTGAATCTCAGCAATGTAAGATAAATCCTTGGTGAAAATAAAAAATTTAGAGTTCAAAGTGAAGCTTTTACCTAGAGAAGATGAAATCCGAACTTTATTTACCTTAAAATTGCCTCAAATCCAAGCAATAGTAAGCCCTAAGTGCAAAAACTGGAGGTTGAAGGTGAAAAAAATGGTAAAAATAGTGTTTTTACTGTGCAAATCGTGAATTTTAAGGGGGTTGGGGATTTTCGGGTCGAGGGTGCTGTCGAATTTGATGGAGTCCTGGATTTGATAAAAATGTGACTTTATTTATGCTTAAAAATACAAGAATTTGATACTGTTGCTAGAATATTTAAGTCCCCAGTAACAGCGCCAAAAACTTGACAACGGTTATAGATTTGATAAAAATATGTATAAAATATTCAATAATTGCAAAGTCACACTTATCAACGCAAGTATACGTATCGCTCAAGTAATACAGGGCTCTAATGGAGTCCTGGATATCGATCCCACAGGAGTAATACTAGAGGCTACAAACTAGGATTTAGAAAATCAATACTTAATCACAACAATACAGTTCAAATTGCTTATTTGTCACTAATAGGCAATTGAAATAAATATGTAATTTTAACAAACTCTTAATTAACTAATTCTACTAATAAAGTTTCTAATGTGAAATTCAATATATAAAAAAACATC
>NW_018224188.1:7964-9391 GCF_001263595.1 Phalaenopsis equestris
CCTTTTTTAAGTGAGGATTACTATATCTGGATAGTCTTTAATGATTTTGAACATCACCTTTCTTTTCTTAAATTTTAAACTCAAAGCATTCTTTTACCTTATAAATATTTCTTAGCTTTTACATCATTGAGCCCCAATCTTTTCTTATCAAATGAATTTCCAAGATTCTTAATACTTCAAAATATAATTTTATTTACTTTAAATAGTTAACTATAGTCTTATTCTCCTATACTAAATATCTTAATCTACAAAATAAATTTTCTTACAAAAATATTCTTTTAAATCTACCATAATATTTAAATATTTACAAAATATAGTTATCTGAATCAAATTCACTACAAAAAATCATATTAATAATTTTTTAAAATATTAAAATTGAGAACATCTAATAGTTAATATTTTTCTTCCCTCCCCCAAACTTAAATTTTTCAATATTAATGATACAGGTGGAAAAAAAAATCTAAATATAAATCATACCTCAGTACTTTAGGCATTTTCATCATTCTGAAATTTTTGTATTTCCTTATCAAATTTTAACTTCAACTGTTATGTAATATTATGAGCTTTCTATACATATAAATCATTAGAGAATTTGCTGGGTAATAAAATTTTGAAAGAAGTACAAAACTAAACATTATACAAACACAATATTTCGCTAACACATCCACAATACTAAACAAAAAAATAATTACAATTAAAATGCAAAATAAAAATCACATCACATTACAATTTAATAAAAATCACATCACATTACAATTTTATACAATATTAATCAAAATCTATTATAACTACACATGTAAATTTCAGGTACCACACTAAACATTTATAACAATAATTAAAAATTTCCAATTGCAACATAAAAATAAAAATAAAAATACAAACAAACAAACATCTATCTCTATTACAAAATTACAAAAATAAATGTACATCAATTACTATCATATATCAAAGTCCCATACTATATCCTCGTCTCCTTGGTCAGCAGGTGGATTGGGCTGATACTGAGTATAACGGGGGCATTCAGGAAAAGTAACATCAGGCTCACCTCTATAGTGTCGGGTCTGAGCTTTTATAGGTACTCACTATCATAATCATGTCTACGTTCTAATCCCCCAATTCTTTCATTTATTTGCTCTATGCTCTTCCGCTGCAAGGTTAACTCTCTCATTAAATCATTCAGGGTAGGGGAGCTAGAGGAAGGAAGGTCATAACTAGTAGAGGGGAAATATCTCTACTAGTAGAAGGTTCTTTACTCCTACTCCCAGATCTCCATCTTTCATGGGATTCATATGTCTTTAAATTAGCTTTACTAATGGGTTTCATAGGGTAAACCCATTGTTCATCATCTCCAGCTTCAACTCCTGAAAGTTGGCAAAGTGCATGAATGAGGCCAGAATGTCCCAGACTTCCACTTGATCCACTCTTTG
>NW_018224189.1:0-5651 GCF_001263595.1 Phalaenopsis equestris
TTTGGATGTTCAATATGTTGGTCCTAACCCTCTTATCCAAGGGCTAGGGGTTTAAGTCCATCCATATGAGCTTTCCAAAAGGAGTCAGGAGACCAAATTAAGTGCAAGTGGTCTTAAGGTTTGGGGTGTGTGAAAAAGTGTAGTGTGAGCAAGCTAGCCTAACCAAGACCAGTCCACCCAGGGTTAGTCCTAAGGCTTGACAATCTTATGGGAAATCTCTCTTGAGCTCCCTCATATTGACCCCACCTACTAAGTGCTAGAGATTAGGACCAACATGTGGAACTTCAAGTTGAGCAAAGAAGAGTTTAGAATTTCTAATGGTGAGGGTTCCTTTTCTATTCGTCTAGGAATAGTTAACAAGAAAGTCCTATGGCTAGACCCTAGGCTACTATGGAGGAAACTAGACCTCAACTAGAAGTGAGATCAACAAATGGACCTCCAATATGTGTGGGGTGTTGGGCAAGCACACCGTGTGTATTGGCATTGACCAAAGAGATGAACAATACCAACACATACATCTAAGCCAACATGGTTAGAACAGAAAGTAAACTTGGATGATGGATGTTTCTACTGGGGAATTAGCAAGTGAATATCCGAGAGAAACAGAGGATTCAAAACTCTCACAGGGATTAGAAGGAAAGGAACTCTGAAAATGACTGCGACGATCACGATAAAGATTCAATTTCAATTTGATTGTTAGAAAACTTTGATTTTAATTGCAATAGTTTTGGAGGATGGGAATCAGAATTTAGGTGCTGACCCCAAAAAGAAAATTAGAATTTTGGTTCCGACCTCAAAAAGAGAGAATTAGAATTTAGGTACTGACCCTGAGATGGGAATTGAAATTTAGGTACCAACCCCAGAATGAGAATCAGATGCCTTACTCCATTTAAGGTGGTCATAGACTGATTTTGAAAGATGAGAATAAAACACCTTACTCTATTTAAGGTGGTCTCTTACCTATCTCCAAATATTAGAATAGGATGTTATGATCCAATTAAGGTGGTCTCATACCTACCTTCAAAGATTTGAGTCAAGAATCGGATGCATTTCTCCATTTAAGGTGGTCTTAGATTGATCTCAAAGAATGAGTATAGGATATCTTACACAATATAAGGTGGTCTTAAACCTATCTCCAAAGATTTGGGTAGAGAATCAAATCTCTTATGATACACCAAAGATATATGCATTTTTTTTGTGATATTGCACTTTAATGGAAGGTATTTTATGTTTCTTGCAGGTAGTTGATTTTTAGGACTTGAAGTAAAAAGAAAGAAAAAAAGATGGAATTTGGAATATGGAATTTATAGTCAAAATGACATTTTAGCGCCGACAGCCTAAGAGCAGTGCCAACGACGCAGACCAACAAAATAGATGGTGAATTTTACTCAGCGTCGATGGCGCCGTTTGTTAGAGAGATGGCGCCGTTTGATAGAGAGCAACGAATTAAATTGGGATCACTGGCAAAGACGGCGTCAGAATGGGTGCCGACAACACCAAAATGGGCGCTGACGGCGCCAATGTCGGTTCAGCCTCTATTTCTAGAAGATTCGACAAATTTGGACACTTTTTGAAGAGTATTTGGAGGCACCTATTTGAGAACCGACTCTAGGAATTAATCAATAAAGTGACCCTTCCTGGCATCTCATCGTCCTAATTCAACCTTCTACGCAACACACATTTTTCCATTTTTTCATTCCACAACCATTTAGAGTCCATTGTTCTTATAATTTAGAGTTTTGTGGTGAGATTAAGTGTGAATTCTTCTCTAAGAGTGTTGGAGAAGGTAAAAAGTGAGAGATTTCTTCTTCCTACATTTTCTAGAAGAGGCTACAAGCGATTTTCTTTGAGAAAGAGTTTCAGATAAGTGTTGTTTGTTTATTAGTATTGTATGAACTTTCTTTTATATACAAAATTTGTGTTTTATTGTATCTTTCTCATGAAATCTAAGTAGTTTATTTTATTTTTCTCCCTACTCTTAGATATGGTGAAATGAAGAGATAATATGGATGTGTCAATATTCAAATATACAATAAATTGTGATATTTTTTCAACTCCGAACTTAATTTACTTTTCAATCTAGCCAACTGAATTATTAAAATGTGTTATGAAACATATGATCCGTGAAATGGAGTATGAGTTCTACAACAACAGAGTGAGGATCACATTTAATTCCATGAAGGAGAATTTCATTCATGGAATTAAGTGCAAATAAATAGGAAAATATACTTTTTTGGGTGTAGAATTGGAGAATCTTTAAGGTGACCGACTAAAATCTCCAATTCAGTCATAGTGTTTAAGAACCCAAGAGATAGTTAGCCTTCAAGTGAAGGCAAGTGGGAACCTTGAGTGGGAGCCAATATCCTCCTAGCCTATCCACAAATTTAGGAACTAAACCTGGGATTACCCAATGATTTTCTATAACACTGTATCAGGGTAGAGAATGAAAACTGCTCTTGTTTGGTTTGTTACAATACATATTAGAACCACTTATCTTATTTAATTTTACCAAAATGTCTTTATAATGGGAAAGATGTTTTTTCACATAAGAAATTTTCATCAGTATCCCTATAAGTAACATAGTTTAATAGTTTACTAGTTACTTTTTAAACTTTGTATTTCATTTTTGTTATTAGTTAAATAATTTATTTCTGATAATATCTCAACATTCAAAATTAGTGACGGTAATTTTGTTTTGACTTTCTGTGAATTTCCTAGTAAATTTATCATTTTAAATATAAACCTTCCCTGTGGGATTGATATTTAGGGCTTAAATAGAAAGTCTGTAGAAACTTGATAACGCGTTATAACTTGATAACGATACGTATACTAGCATAGAATCCCAACGTTAATTGCTTAAATTTCTTATTCATAAAATATTGCATCAAGCTTTTAGCACCGTTGCACAGCGGAGTTAACTATATAATTTTTACACAACTATATTCTCAGGATCACCTTACTCCACTTAAGGTGGTCTCATACCAATCTCAAAAAATAAGAATAGGATGCCTTACTCCATTTAAGTTGGTCTTAAACCTATCTCCAAAGATTTGTGTAGAGAATCGAATGCCTTAATTCATTTAAGGTGGTCTCATACCAATCTCAAAAGATGAGAATAGGATGTCTTACTCCATATAAGGTGGTCTTAAGTCTATCTCAAAGATTTCGGTAGAGAGTCTTATGCCTTACTCCACTTAAGGTGGTCTTAAACTGATCTCGAAGAGTAAGAATAGGATGCCTTCTCCATTTAAGGTGGTCTTTGATACACCAAAAATATATAATATTTTTATACACATTTTTATACCTATTTTTGAGATATTGTGCTTTAATGGAAACTATTTGTGTGTTTTTTTCTACAGGTACAACCAGAAGGTGAAAAATGGAAAAAGGAGTGAAAAAAGATTAAATATGGAGCAAAACTGAAAAAATGGTGCAAAAGTATTTTGGCGCCTAAGCGTCAGATCTGGCGCTTAATCAGATCTGGCGCTTAAGCGTTCGTGAAACAAAGAAGGCCGCGCCTAAGCGCGAGAGGCCCTGCGCTTAAGTGCCAATGACAGTTACTTGATAGGTTAAGTCATTTTGACAAATTTTGAAAGGACATTTGAGGCACCTATTGGCTAAACAGGGTAGTTATAACCACTAGAAACAAGAATATGTTTAAAATACTTATGAAAGGAGGCATTCTTTGGAGAATACATCAAATTTGGACACATTTTGAAGAGATACAAAGGCACCTCGTGGAAAACTATAAAAAGAGAGGCTTGGGACTTTTCGAGATAGGCTTGGGACTTTTTGAGGGGCTGCTTCTAGTCTCTTCAAGTGTTTCTCTTAGAATTCAAGTATTTCTCTTAGATTCTTCTTTGCTGTGATTTCTCGGAGAGACTGTAAGATGCTAATATCTACCTTTCTTTTAGTTCTAGTTTCTAGAGTTTGAGAGTTAAGAGTGTTTTAAAAAGAGAAGAGATTTAAAAGAACTTCAAGAGTTTGGTGGAGAATTTGAGATAATTTTCTATCTTTTTGTTACTACATTTGGTTTTAATTGAGACTTCCTGTTAGTTTGATATTGATTTCAGCTTTTAAAATAAAATGTAGTTTTTTTTCTCCATGAATTCTAAGTAGTTTTCTTTATGTTTTTCCTTAAAAAATTCTAAGTAGTTTTCTTTATGTTTTTCCTTAAAATGATAAGTAAATAAAGTATTGGATGGAAATTGTGGAGAGTTTTTATCGAGATGTTAAAATTTGTTGTGTGAACATGTAAGAATTGGGATGGTATTGTTTGAGTCAACAATTGGAAAGAATCACATGAGATTGTGTGGATGAGAATGTAATTCATATGATTAAGTGAAAATAAATAGGGAAATAATCTTTGAAGGATCTAGAGTTAGAGGTTAAAGCCCCCAACTTGGTTTATTTTCTTAAGTTTTTATACGCGATGTTAGCCCCCAGGTGAAGCAAATTGAGGGAACTCTAGAGTGAGAGTTGTTATCTTCCCTACCTAACTGGTCATCAAGACTATTCAAACTATAGATTAACCAATGTTCTGTATAGCATCTCTAGTAAGGGTGAAAAGTATAATTGCTTCTATTTGGCATAACACATTTAGCATACTTCCACAACATAATTTCTACACTTATTACTGATTCCTGATAAGGAAAAAAATATTTTACTTATATTGCCTTAATCTTACAAATATTTAGTTAAGTTAATTAGTTGCTTACTTTATCTTCATAAATCCAAAAATTTCAAAGAGAATTGAATTTTCATTCCTATTATAATATCTTAAGTTTAAGTAAGAATATTTTGCGAATTTTAAGTAATTGTCTTTTTGAATAGAAGTTTGTTTCTTAATAATGCATATTGTGAGCAATCCTTGTGCGTTCGTTATTTGGGGCTTAATAAAAAGTCCTATATTACTTGATAACTACACCTATACTTGCGTAGTATCTCAATATATATACAAATTAAAAAGTAGAATTCTTATTTTCTTCAGGATCAAGTTTTTGGTGTTGTTGCAGAGTAGGAAAGATATGTGAAGAATATAATCTCATACATTGTTATACTGCTGCATATAAACAGTTGGGATCAAGTTTTGGCGCCATTGTCGGAGATTGAAATTAAGAAAAATAAAAAATTAAGATTGCAATTTAGATTTCATTTAAGATTTCAAGTGAAATTGGGATTGAAATTAAAAAAAAATAAATTGTAATTTAATTTAAAATAAAATTTCTATTTTTAGAAAGCCTTATTTAAACTTTAAGATTTTTTATAAGAATATTTTAGTGTTTATTTTTATATCAAGTATCTTATTTTTTTATGTTACTGTTTGCATAGTTCAGGTTCTGAAGGACTAGTGCTCTATAATTCTGAATTAGAAAGAACTGTTAATAAAATTAGAAAAATCAAAAAAATTAAAAAGTTTGAAAAATCTAAAAAAATTATAGAAATGACAGCTCAAAATAATCAAAATGCTAAAATTCATCAAGAATTTAGACCATTAAGAGAATATGCTAACCCAAAGGTAGATGAACTTCATTGTAGTATTCAAAAACCTACTGTAGTAGCTAATTCATTTGAGATTAATCATGTTAATTAATCCTGTTATTTTCCAAATGGTATTAATAATCAGTTTGGGGGATCACCAACTGAAAATC
>NW_018224190.1:0-3528 GCF_001263595.1 Phalaenopsis equestris
AATTACTTGTCTTATTGATATTAATTTATTTTTCTTATTTTTTTCAACAGTCACTCCTTTCTTCGGAACACGGTGAATTGGGCTTACCCAAGCACTATCTGAAATAGGATATATAATTCCAGCATCTAACCATTTTAAAATCTCTTTTTTAACAACTTCTTTCATTATTTGGTTTAATCTTCTTTGAGGACCAGCTTTAGATTCATATTATTCGTCTAATAAAATTCTATGCATACAAATTGAAGGACTACTTCCTTTAATATCTACTAAATTCCATCCAAAAGCCTTTTTATACTTTTTCAACATTTCTATCAACTTATGTTCTTGAATTTTAGTTAACTCAGAAGATATAATAACAGACAATGTAGATGACTCAACTAAAAATACATACTTTAAATGGGCAGGTAATATCTTTAATTTAAGTCAGGTGGTTCAATACTTGAAGGAATAATATTTTTACTATCGTTTTCCAACAAGTTTAACATTTCAAATTTACCCTAAATATAATCCAAATCTTCTTCTTTCATTTCATCTTCATTCTCAAAATTTTCTCCTTGCTTAAATTTATTTTTGAACTCATTCTTAAACTGTTCATTACTCAGATAATCAGCTACTTCGATCCAAAAACATTCATTATCTTCTTCTATTGCAGGATATTTCATAGCTTTTGCTATGTTAAATTTCACTTCTTGTAATTAACTCTCATTATTAATTCTCTTTTTTAAACATCTATTAAAACTCTTCCTATTATAAGAAATGGTCTCCCTAAAATAATAGGAATTTTTTTATCTTCCTCCATATCCAATACTATAAAATCTATACGGAAAATAAAATTATCCACTTTTACTAGTACGACCTCTATAAATCCTTTTGGATAAGTTATTGATCGATCAACTAACTGAAGAGTTATATTAGTAGGGGAAATTGCCCCCAAATCTAAACATTTAAAGATTGATAAAGGCATAAGATTGATGCTCGCTCCTAAATCACATAAAGCTTTCCATAAAATTTTTCACCAATTGCACAAGGTATAGTGAAGCTACCAGGATCTTTTATTTTTTAAGGAAGCTTTTTATGAATAATAGCACTACACTCATCACTGAGTGCAACAGTTTCATGATTTATAAACTTCCTTTTCTTATTTAGTACATCCGTCATAAATTTCACATAACTTGACATTTTTTTCCAAAGCCTCAACAAAAAGAATATTTATCGTTAACTTATTAAGGATTTCCAAAAGTTTTGTAAATTGTTTATCTTTATTCTTCTATTTCAGTCTTTGAGGAAACGAAGGTAATGGTTTTTCTAAAGGAGCCTGCGTTTGTTCATTTTCATGTTGATCATTTTCCATTTTTTCCTTCTCTTCATCAACTTCAGTTTCTCTTTGGATCCCTGTTTCAACTTCTTTTCCACTTCGTAATTGAATAGCTTTAATTTTCTCCTTATTTTAATCTATTGGATTAACTTCCACACTACTCGGAAGAGTTCCAGAAGGTCTGTGAATAAGTGCAGTAGCAATATGTCCTAACTGATTTTCAATATTTCTAATAGCATCCCCTTGATTTTGTATTTGATTTCTCATATTCAACATCACTTCTTCCATCGTCAACTTTTTTTCCTTAACTTGTGGGTTAGGTTTGGAGTTAAATCCCAGAGGATAATAAGCTCGATAAATAGAATTTCCTTGATTGTTCAGATTTCTGGATGGATTCACCGAATTGTTATAATTATTCCAACTAAAATTATGGTGATTTTTCCATCCAAGGTTAAAATAGTTAGAATAGGGATTGTTATTTTGATTATTTATAGTGTTTAAGGTTTCATAAGATGATTGAGTATCAATAGTCTGTCCTAATAAATTTTCCTCTAATACTGGGGGTATCTGAGAATTCACTCCCATTTGATCAATCTTCTTAGAAATAACAGCAATTTGAGATGCCAAAACATACATTGCATCAGAATCATGAATACTGGCTACTCTCATAGGATTTACCCTTTCAGGGGCCATTAAAAATTTTTTTGTAGTCATTTCTTCAATTAAAGAATATGCTTCATCAAAAAGTTTTGACATTAATGATCCATCTGCAACAACATCTATAATAGATCTAAGTGATCCTATTAATTCATTATAAAATGTTTAATCTATTAATCAATCTGGTAAAGCATGGTGTGGATATTTTCTAAGTAGATCTTTAAATCTTTCCCAAGCTTCATATATCAATTCTCCTTCAAACTGACAAAAAGATGTAATATCATTTCGAAGCTTAGCAGTTTTCAAGGGTAGAAAATATTTAGCCAAGAATTTTTGTGATAGTTCTCCCTATGTTCTAATAGATCTAGGTGCTAATGAATTTAACGAAGCCTGGCTTTATCCCTTAATGAAAAAGGAAAAAGTCTAAGCCTAACAACATCATTAAACACTCCGTCATATTTAAATGTAGCACAAATTTCAAGAAAACTAGCACGATGTAAGTAGGTGATCCTCCAAACTGATTGTTTTGCACCATTTGGATAATAGCATGTTTAATCTCAAATGAATTAGCAGCAACATCAGGATTTCAAATAGTCAAGTGAAGTTCATCTACTGTTGGATTCCCATAATCTTTTAAATGTCTTTGTCGATTTTCATTTATTGGATTATCTAAGTTATTTGTCATTTCTTTTCAATTTTCAATTTCTCTTTGTTGTTTTCAAATTTTTCTAATAGTACGTTCTAATTCTGAATCGTAAGATAGTAAACCTTCAGGTAAACCTTCAGATCTAATATTTTGCATTAACAAATAAAGTAAGCAAAGTAAAATTCTAAAAAATAAAGACTCTTAAATAAAAATTTATTTCATTTTGGATTTTTGATTTTTTTTATTTTTTGTATTTTTATAGTATATATATTATCTTTAAATTTCCAAATTTATCAAAATTACCTAAATTTAACCGTTACCGTTTCCTGGCAACGGCGTCAAAAACTTGATCCCAATTTTTTATATGTAAGGATTTATGAAGTTGACACCACGCCGGCGCCAAAAACTTGATCCGTGTACTGAAAGTAAGTTGTGAAAAATATATATAAGTACATGTGATTATTAATGAGATTCTACGCAAGTATACGTATCGTTATCAAGTTTTAATGGACTTTCTATTTAAGCCCCAAATATTGATCCCAAGGGGAAGCTTTAAATTTATAATGATAAATTTTACTAGGAAATTCACAGAAAGTCAAACAAAATTACTTTCACTAATTTTGATTGCTGAGATAAAAACTAAATTACATAACTATTAGCAAAACAGAAATGCAAGATTTAAACAGTAACTACTAATCTACTAACTATGTTTATGTAATGAAGATTTCTTATGTGAAAAAGCATCTTTCCCACTACAATGAGGTTTTGGTGAAATGAGATGAGATAAATGTTTATAAAATGTATTTTGCCAAATATGAGCAATTTTAATTCTCTGCCATGATACAATGCATAGACAATCATTTGTTAATCCCATGTTTAGTCCTTAAATCCGTGGCTTGGCTAGGAGGAT
>NW_018224191.1:0-1853 GCF_001263595.1 Phalaenopsis equestris
AACAAAAAAATAGTTATCTAAAGTTAGCCATTAATGTCAAAGGTCATGTTAAATTAATTTTTAAAATTATATCTAATTAAGGACAAATAAAGTTTAGTTTTCTTCTTTTAAAGAAAATTTTCTTTTCCCCCAAACTTAGATTTTTAATAAGTAAAGTATTTAGTACAAAATGTAGGAAAAAAAGAAAACATTAACTACATAAAATAAGACTAACCAGTAGAGTAAACATGAAACATTTCAGGTATCAATGAAAAAGAACAGGGCATAAAGCATTATATAAAACATGATATAATAACATGATATGCTAAGAAAATGATAATTTAAAACATAAGTAGTAAATTGCAGAATAAATAATACTGAAATAAAAGCCAACAATTTCAATATACACACAACAATTTCAACATCACAACATACAATACATAAAGTCAAAGTCCAAATCTCAAATAAAAACATAAAAGCAAACAAACTAATGACTAAAGAAAACAATAAACTACCCCAAAAAGCTCTTCATTCATCATCCTCTTCTTCCTCTTCTTCCTCTTCTTCTTCTTTTGCTTCATTAAAATCATTATACACATAAGGCTTAAAACTAGGTAAGTTGGGAATTCCACAGTATGATCACCCCTTAAATATTTGATCATAGCACTTGATATGCAATATCATGCTCAACTCTTCTTTGCATATATTCATCATTATGAGTATTCCTTGCTTCCAAGCCACTTATTCTATTTTGCATTGTCACTATATCTGCTTTTTGAATCATTAACTATCCCATGATATCCCCAAGTGAACAAGTACTAGAATTAGAAGCTCATGCAGCTGATATAGAAGGTATATCACTACTTCCACCTTTTGTTCTTGATCCAACAAATGACTCAAATTTATGAACTGTTGGTTTAAAAATAAGTTTAAGTGGCTATATAAATTCTTCCTCTCTATCAAACTCTACTCCTGAATGTTCACATAAAGTGAAAACCAGAGTAGGATAGCCTAAACCACCAGTAGTTCCACCCTTAGCAATACTATGGGCATTATGATGAATGAGAGCACCAATAGCAATAATCTTCATTTGTTAAATGCAAAAATTCAGTATTGCTCTCTCTTTAGTTGCCTCGCTAAGATGGTATGGTGGAAGCAATTTCATAGAAATAAAATAAAGCCACACTTTAGATTGTGCATTTAACATGGAAGTGGAAAAACATACATTGTGATTATTCTTCATTTTCCAAACTCCTCATCCATCAGTCAAATAGACAATAACTTCATCCAATGACAAATCAGAAATAATGAATGCAGAGTACTCACAATGAAACTCATTCCGTAACTGATATAATGCATTGATTCTTTCTCGAGAAAATTTAACTGGTACATCCAATGACAAATCCCAATTTTTTTATATGTAAGGATTTATAAAGTTGACACCACTACAGCGCCAAAAACTTGATCCTTGTATGAAAAGTAAGTTGTGTAAAATATATATAATTATAGAAAATTAATAATGATACTCTACGTAAGTATACGTATCGTTATCAAGTAATAAAAGACTTTTTATTTAATCCCCAAATATTAATCCCATAGGGCAGGTATAAATTGGCAATGATAAGTTTTCCTAGGAAATTTACAGAAAATCAAACGAAATCATTGTCACTAATTTTGAATGTTGAGATGTTATCACAACTAAAGCACTTAACTATTAGCAAAACAAAAATGCAAAGTTTAAAAAGTAAATACTAATCTACTAACTATGTTTATGTAATGAAAATTTCTTATGTGAAAAAGCATCCTTCTCACTATAATGAGGTTCTGGTGAAATGAGATGAGATAAATGTTTATAATATGTATTGTGCCAAATA
>NW_018224191.1:5213-6779 GCF_001263595.1 Phalaenopsis equestris
ATTTGATAAAAATTTGAATAAATTCCAAAATTTAAAAAATCAAAATGTAAAGCACTTTAAACTTAAATCCACTTAGTAAAAGTTTTTCACCAAAGCATTTTCTCAAAATCTCTAAAAAAAACCCAAAACTTTCGGATCTAGGCAATGTAAGAAAAATCTTTGGTGAAAATCAAAAAATTTTTACTTTAAAGTGTAGCTCTTACCTAGAGAAAATGAAATCTAAAGTTCCTTTGCCTCTAAATTGCCTCAAATCGGCCCAAAATCAAGCCCTAAGTGTGAAAATCAAAGGTTGAAGGTGACTTTAGAGGTAAAAAAGGAGTTTTTGCGGTGAAAATTGCGAATTAAAGGGGTTATTACTGCTCTCAGGTCGAAGGCGCCCATGCCAACGCCATCGGCACTGAAGGCCCAAAATTCACTATTTTGATTTTTTTTTCAAATTTTCAATTTCCTTTTAATTTACTCCAAAGTTTTTTTAGTATTTTTAAACACAATTTTTTATCTAACAAAAATTCACAAACAACAACAAACTAACTTTTATTAATGAAAATACACTTTTTACAAACACATTTCACGAATCACACATTTACACCTATTAAGCAAACTAATTATAAATCAGCGTCGAAATCAAGCGACAACACTAAACACTGACACAAAATTATACACATAATCAAAGTTCAGAATTCTAAAGCAAAAACAAACCAAACCAAATCAAATCAAATCCACACAATTACATCAAATATATAAAAATTCTTAAGCAAGTAGAGAATCCAAGTCTTCGGTCATTCTGTTTCATCTTCAGTGCTTTCACCTTCTCTAATATCTTCCATGGATTGGTAATGAACATATAGATTGTAGAAGGATCGGTACGGGAATTGATAGAATTGATTTGTCAAATTTTCTTCGATCCACCCTTTTTTTTTAAACATCCAAACTAATCTTGATTCAAAAGTTTTAGTATTATCAAAATTTTCTTTCATTCTTCAATCAAGATGATAAAAAAGGTACATAAGATCTCCTATTGCATTCATAATTCCTTGTAGGAGTAAATGGTACAGCCGTACCTCTTATGAAGACAACTCTTTGGGTAAGTCCATGTAGATTTGCATAGAACTCCTTCACTACAGACACAACAACCACAGCGGTAGCGTAACACAGAACCTCCCATCGCCTTTGCAAAATGATCTTGTCAACCTGAGCACTTGGATTGATCAATCCATGATTAATGAATCCTCTCTCCTTGATCAATCTCTTCTTCGTAATAACATTATCGTATAATCTCTACACGTTGAAACTAATAAACTTTCTTCTATTGAAAACTCTATACCTTGAAGTATTTTTGGAATTGGAAGCCATGGAATCCAAAAATAGGAAGTTTCTAGGTGTCCTAGAAAGTTTTTAGAACTTTAAAAACACCTTCTGGCGGTTATTATGGAGCGAAATCCCACTAAAGTCTGCCAAAAGTCTGAACCGTCAAACCGTTCTCGGTGCCGTCGGCTCCAGATTGGCGTTGCCGGAGCTGAGGTCCATTTTCTTAGGTTGACTTAACATTAAAACTTCTTTAAATTG
>NW_018224192.1:0-623 GCF_001263595.1 Phalaenopsis equestris
AGAACGTGTGAAGTTCAAAAATTTTCTAAAAATTTCATTAAATATGAGATTAATTACAAATTTTGGACCCGGTCATAGATATACGGCCATATAGATAACCCTAAAACAATCAAGGTTTCAAAATTTCAAAGCAAGCAAAGGCAAGCAAAGGTAAGCGGCATTAAGCAGCATCAAGTCGTGTAGTAGGTCTTCAAATATCATCCATTTATCGGTAACATGGGTCTTTCACCTCGGAAGTCCACTAATTGGTAGGCTCCTCCTGTATAGACCTTCTCAACGACAAATGGTCCGTCCCAGGTTGGCTCGAATTTTTCACCTATTTTACGGCGAACAAGAATAGGTCTTTTGAGCACGAGTACGAGGTCACCAATTTTAAATGTCCTTGGGCGGACCAATTTGTCATGGGCTTGTACCATCTTTGGCTGGTAGAGCTCCAAATGTTGCTGTGCATCCAATCGCTTTCCCTCGAGGCTCTCCAGTTCTTCAAGCCTGAGTTTTGTGCTTTCTTTTGTTATGAGTTGGATGGCAACAGTAACTCTGAGAGATGGTGTCTGGATCTCTAGAGGTAGCACAGCCTCAGTCCCGTACACGAGCATATAAGGTGTACATTGAGTGGGAGTGAG
>NW_018224192.1:695-2289 GCF_001263595.1 Phalaenopsis equestris
CCCTTATGCCAATGCCTTTTATTTTCATCCAGTTTTTTCTATATCAGTGTCTTGTTGAAATTGTTGAAAACTTCAACAAGACCATTTGCTCTGGGATAGTAAATTATAAAGTATTTACAATCTATCCCATGTCTTCTGATGAAATTATTGATTTTTGTGCTTTTAAAAGCTGTCCCATTGTCAGAGATTATTCTTCGCGGTACTCCGAAACGGTAGACGATTTGGCTTTTGAAAAATTGAAGGACGTGCTGTGCCGTAACCTCACGTAATGGTATTGCCTCTGCCCATTTGGAGAAGTAAATTGTAGCGGCAAGTATGAATCTGTGTCCTTTAGAAGTTGGAGGGTCTACCGGACCTATTATGTCTGTGCCCCAACATTTGAATGACCATGAGACGACAGTTGGGTGTAGCACATTCGGAGGCTGGTGTAAGACCACCCCGTGCACCTGGCATTGATGACATCTTCTGGCAGTATCCATGCAATTAGACATCATTGCTGGCCAATAATATCCGAGTCTTTTAATCTTCATTTTCATTTTTAGTCCCGACTGCTGAGCGCCACACAATCCGACATGTACTTCTTTGACAATATTCTGTGCCTCGGCTCTCCTTAAACACCGTAGCCACATTTGGTCGAACGATCTTCTGTAGAGAACATTTCCCACCACGGCATAATACATGGCCCTTCTTGTGATGTGGTGTGCCTTAGACTTGTCATCTGACAGCTTTCCAGTATGCAAATATTCTATTAATGGTTTGCGCCAATCTTTGTTGATGTTTGCAACTGTATTCACGATTTTTTATTTTCCAAGTTTGTGAAGAGTTTCGAAGTTGCTTCGAGATAAGACTCGTCTTCCTTGCACCGTGACTTCGATGGAATCCTCCGGGGGACAAGCCATTTCCTTAGGGAGTTTTGCTAAAGCGTCGGCATGAGCATTTTCTCCCCGAGGAATCCGGTAGAAAGTCACCTCAGGAATCTGCTCCAAGAGCTTCATCGCGTGCAGATGGTTATCTGCTAATCTTGGTTTTAGAATTCTGTATTGTCTGGCGATTTGCTGGATGACAAGTTGAGAGTCACCATAAATGACAATGTTCGTTATATCCATCGAAATTGCCAATTCCAATCCGGTGATTAAGGCTTCATATTCTGCTTCATTGTTGGTACATGACTCCGTTAAGTGGTACGAAATCCTCAACATACCCTTATCTGGCGTAATAAAGATCAAACCGATCCCTGCCTTGCCTGGTATAACTGTGTCTGATCCCTTATTTTTCCTGGCCGATGAAGCACCATCGAGTACATTTCCCAGCGCTACGCACTGGAAAATTCCATCTGTAGTATCCGCTCGTCCGATAACTCGTCCCTGGCAGTAGGTGTGCAGCGAAAAAATCTGTTAAAATCTATCCCTTGATAGTACGAAGGGGCACAAAAGTAATATCAAATTGCAATAAGATCATTAACCATCTCGCTAGACGTCCGGAGAGTGTTGGTCGGGTCATCAAATATTGCAATGGATTAACTTTTGAAATTAGGGTGATCTTATGAGAAAGCATGTAATGTCTAAGCTTTTGAGCGGCAAAAATTAGTGCTAGA
>NW_018224192.1:4858-5732 GCF_001263595.1 Phalaenopsis equestris
TGGATCTAGCAAAGCTGTAACCAGAGACTCTCTCATCTCCTTTGACAGGATCAGAGCGTCGCAGATGCTTAGTCAGGCAGGCAACTTCCTAAGATGAGCTAGCACGTTGTAATCTAGTTTGTACAATCCTCCGATTTTATCTTGACTATGTGGCTCTTCCACTGGCGGAGGTGGGGGTATCTCTTCTCGAGTCATTATATGTTTTCCTTTGTCAGCTGGAGCTGTTCTTGGTGGTAATACCTTTCCGCTCCTTAAGTTGATTTTTGTGACTTCTTCTTCTTGAGATATCATTGTTGAATCTTCTAGTATCTTTTCCCATCGTCAGTGGGATCTAAGTCGATGGTGTGTGGTGCACCGTGACGCTCGAGAGTTGGCTCTTCATTGTCAGTGCTGTCGCAAGCAATATCATTGATGTCTTCAACAAGTTCATCGGACTCAAGTACAATTTGAGGGTCATTTTGAGGATCGAGAGTGTAACTAGCTTGGTTATAATCAATCATGTTATTACCGAAAATAGTAAAAATGTAGCCGAAATCACAACCATTATATTCATAAGACCCCGGAGGGACAAAAAGATAATCATACAAAGTCAAGGGTTCGAGGAATTTCTTCCCTTCTTCCGAGACAACCAATTTAGTAGAGGCAGCCCCTATCCTACCCCCCATGCTATTAATCTTGGCAGTAACGCTCTTCTTTCTCTTGTTCTTTGTCTTGGATGATGACATATTTTATGGTGAAATGTTCATCTCGGGCTCGGTATGCTGCAGACTCTGAACGGAGAATTGTTTTGATGCAGATTGTAGCTTGTTCAGTATATTCTTAGACGATCTGTTTCATATCTCATTCCATCCTTCTTCGGTAATTGTAGAAGCTT
>NW_018224193.1:0-1362 GCF_001263595.1 Phalaenopsis equestris
GCAAACCCCACACCAAAAATAGTGCCGACATAAATCTTTACATTACTTATACAAATAAGGATCATCCCAAAAATAAGATTTTACATCATGAATGAATTTTTTTTCCTATTGTTTTGCTAATGCATATGGTAAAATACCACTAACAATATAATTTACAATATCAACATTCCAAGTTATTTCTCATCCTTTTAAAGCATAAAGTTGTTCATCAGGAATAGTTTCATTAATTTCTTTTTCCATGTCTAATATTTCTTCTTATTCTATCCTAGATAGATGATCAACAATTTGATTATCAATCCATTTCCTATAGATTACTACAAAATCAAACACTTGCATCAGAAGTACCCATCTAATTAATCTTGGTTTTGCATCTTTTTTTTGCATTAAATATTTAATACATTTAATTGCTGAATAGTCAATATGCACAACACATTTAGCTCTAATTATATATGATCTAAACTTATCAAAAACATACACAATAGCTAATAACTCTCTTTCAGTGATGACGTAATTAATTTGAGTACCATTAAGAGTCTTACTAGCATAGTATATAACTTTAAACTCTTGTCATATCTCTGCCCTAAAACAGCTCCAATCGCATAATCACTAGTATCAAAAATTAATTCAAAAGGTTTCTCCCAATTAAGTGAAACAATTATAGGAGCAGTGATCAATTTTTCCTTTAAAGATTCAAAGGCTTTAAGAATTTAAGGATTAAAGTAAATTTTTTTATATTTTTCCAGAAGTTGGCATAAGAATTTAGTAATTTTTAAAAAATATTTAATTTATCTCTTGTAAAATCTAGCATGTCTTAAAAAGCTCCTAACTCCTCTTACTGTAGTAGATGGAGGTAGGTTCGATATAACCTATATTTTGTTAAGATCTACTTTTATGCCATTTTTTGAACTTCTATGCCCAAGAATAATTCCTCCTGTAACCATAAATTGACATTTTTCTCAGTTCAATACGAGATTAGTCTTTACACAACATTCTAGAACTTTTTCTAAATGATTTAGACATTTTTTGAATGAAGTTTTAAATACAGAAAAATTGATCATAAATACTTTAATCCCTTTTTCAATCAAATCACTAAAAATTGACATCATACATCTTTGAAATATTGTAGATGCATTACATAATTCAAAAGGCATTTTCCAAAAAGCAAAAGTTTCATAAAGAATAGTAAATGCTATTTTATCTTGGTCCTCTATAGCAATAGATATTTGATGATAATCAGTATATCCATTTAGGAAACAAAAATATTTATGACCAGCTAATCTATCCTACATCTGGTTCAAAAAGGGTAAAGGAAAATTATACTTTCTGATGACAGAATTTAATTTTCTATAATCTATGCAGATT
>NW_018224193.1:1403-8192 GCF_001263595.1 Phalaenopsis equestris
ATTATGCTCATTTGCATTTGTCACTATAGTCACACCTTCTTTCTTTGGAACACAGTGAATTGGACTAACCCAAGCACTATCTGAAATAGAATATCTTATTCTAGTATATTACTATTTTAAAATTTATTTCTTGACAACTTGTTTCATCATAGTATTTGATCTCCTTTGAGGGTCAGCTCTAGATTTATGTTGATATTTAAATAAAATTCTATGCATACAAATTGAAGGACTGATTCCTTTAATATCAGATAATTTCCATCCAAAGGCTTTCTTATATCCTTTTAAAGTTTCCAATAACTTATTTTCTTGCGTATCAGTTAATTCTGAGGATAATATAATAGGCAATGTAGATAAATCTCCTAAAATGCATACTTCAAAAGTGTAAGAAATGTTTTTAGTTCTAGTCCATGAGGTTTCTCAATAGATGGAATCAAATTCTTGTTACCTTCTGTAGGATTTATTATTTTAAATCTTTCCTGAACATAATCTGAACATAATCCATATCCTCCATATCCTCTTTACTCACTTCCATAGATTGATCTTGAATTTTATCCTCATCTGGATATTCCATATATTCTTTTTTAAGTTGTCTTTCAAATATTTTCTTAAAATATTCATGGCTTAAATGTTCATTAAAATGTATTCTGAAGCATTCAATCTCTTGCTCTTTTGTAGGGTATCTCATTGATTTTGTAGTATTAAATGTAACCTCTTGATCAATAACTCTCATAGTTAGTTCTTTTTTCTACACATCTATCAAAACTCTTCTAGTTCCAATGGCTAGGAATGGTCTTCCTTAACTGATAGGAATTTCTTTATCTTCTTTCATATCAAATACAATAAAGTCCACAGGAAAAATAAATTTATCGACTTTTACCAAAACATCTTCTATAACTCCTTTATGATAGGTAATCGAATGTTCAGCTAATTGAAGAGTTGCAGTTGCAGGTGAAATATCTATTAAGCCCGACCTTCTAAAAATTGATAACGACATAAAATTAATATTAGCTCCTAAATCACATAAAGCTTTTCCATAAAGTCATTTGCCAATAACACAAGAAATTGTAAAACTTCCAGGATCATTAAGTTTTTTAGGAAGCTTTTCTGAGTTATAGCGCTACACTCTTCGCTAAGTGCAACAGTCTCATTATCTACAAGCTTTCTTTTCTTATTAAGTATATCCTTCATGAACTTCACATAGCTTGGCATTTGTGCTAAAGCTTCAACAAATAGAATGTTTATCATTAATTTTCTAAAAATTTCAAAAATTTTGAAAATTTATTATCTTTATGTTTCTGCTTCAATATTTGAGGAAATGGAGGTGGTGGTCTTTCTACAGTAATTTTCATTAGTTTAATAGTATTTTCTACTTAAGAAGAAATTCTTCACCAAATTTTTCATTTTCCACATCATTTTTTCAACTTCAACTTCTTGTTGAACTCTATTTTCTAATTCTTTTCCACTTATCAATTGAATAGCTTTATTTTTCTCTTTATTCTGATTTTTAGGATGTACTTCAACATTACTAGGTAATGTTCTTAGAGGTCATTGCTAAGTGCAGTAGTAATACATCCCAATTAATTTTCTATGTTTCTGATAGCAGTTCCTTGACTTTGTAATTGACTACCCATTTGCAATATCAATTCTTCCATTGATAGTTTTTTCTCCGTACTCTGCAAATTATTTAAACATGGGCTGTAATAAAGTTTATAAGCTTGATTCCCTTGATTATTGAAGTTTCCTAATAGGATCGCAGCAGTGTTGTTTCCCCATTGCGGATTTGCAGCATTAGAAATATTGTTACTCCAACTAAAGTTTGAATGATTCTTCCAATAAATGGCATAAGGGTTATTATAATGATTGTTTATTGCATTTAAAGTCTCATAAGAAGATTAAGATTCTATCATTTATCTCAATGAGTTTTTCTCAAGAACAGGTGCTGTCTGAGAATAATTTATTCCATATTGATCTATCTTCTTTGATATAACAGCTATTTGAGGAGCTAAAATAGATATAGCATCAAAATCATGAATACTATCTACTCTTTTTTTATTTACTCTTTCAGAGGGTCATTGAAAATTATTTGTAGCCCTCTCTTCAATTAACTAATATGTTTCATCGAATGGTTTTGACATTAATGATCCACCAACAGCAGCGTCAATTATCGATCTAAGAGATCCAACTAACCCATTATAAAAGTTTAAATTATTAACCAATCTAGCAATGCTTGGTGTGGATACTTTATAAATATATATTTAAATATTTCCCAGGCTTCATAAAGCGAATCCTCTTCAAACTCACAAAAAGATGTGATATCATTTCTAAGCTTAGCAGTTTTTGAAGGTGGGAAATATTTAAATAAGAATTTTTGTGATAAATCTCCCCTTGTTCTGATAGATCCAGGTGGTAATGAGTTTAACCACATCTTAGCTTTATCCCTTAGTGAAAATGGAAAAATTCTAATTTTGACGGCATCATTCGACACTCCATCATATTTAGATGTAGCACACAATTATTAAAAAGTAGTAAGATGTAAATGAGGATCTTCTGTTGGTGTTCCCCCAAACTGATTGTTTTGAACCATTTGGATAATAGCAGTTTAAAGGTAGCGACAGCAGGGTTTTGAAAACTCAAATGAATATCATCTGTTGTAGGATTGGCATAATCTCTTAAAGGTCTCTAACGATGTTCATTTACATTTCCAACATTGTTTAAATTTGAAGCCATTTTGATAAACTGATCTTTCTCTTTTTGTTGTTTTTGAATATTTCTAACATTTCTTTCTAACTCAGAATCATAAGGTACTAAATTTTTAGATCTTACACTACACATAAACAAACTAAAACGGGTAATTTAAAACAAGAAAACACACTTAAATAAGAAAATGTTCAAACTAAACTAGAAACACTCTTTTTTTTCACTTTCTTTTGATTTCTTAAATAAAATAAAATCAAATACTAATATTTTCAGTTTGATCCCACGCAACGATGTGAAAAACTTGATGCTCAGGGATTTAGTGTGATAATTTTTCAAACATTTATTAATATTACAAAATTACACATGGCAGATATAAAATAAATATGCAATATAGTCCCAACAAAAATACTCTTTATGTAAAAATTTTTCTTTTAAATATTTTTTTAAACTACCAAATCTTCTTTAATATCAACACAAGTATACGTATCACTCAAGTAATAAAGGGCTCTAATGAAGTTATAAATATCGATCCCACAGGGAAGTTGAAAAATCCTAAGGTAAATTATGAAAATTATTTTATAACAAAAACAAAAACAAAAGTAAAGTGCAAAGTTTGAAAATTAACTACTCAAGTGAATACTAATTAAAATGTAGATATAAGACAAAGTTTTTGTTGTGATGGAAAGTTTAAATTTAAGAAAGCATCCTTCCCCTTTACAATGAGTATATGGATTGTGAAGAAATTGAAAACATTTAAAAATATATATATAAACTATTTTGTGCCCTCTTCGAAGTGCTATAAAGAACATTAACTAATCCAGAGTTTAGTCCCTAATTCTGTGGTTAGGCTGGGAGGATACCGGGTGCCACTCTAGAGCTCCCATTACTCCCTCCTCTGAGGGCTAACAATCTCGCATTAGTTTCTAATAAACTGGACCAAATTGGAGATTTTAGATTTTAATCTATCCCCTAAAAATCCCCAATTCTGCATCCAATAAAGTATATTTCTCGATTTAATTGCTCCCAATCCAATGGATGACATACTCTCTCATGGAATCAAATGTGATTCTCCCTATATTGTAGAAATCATATCTCATTTAAGAATATATGTGCCACTCAACAAATTTTAACATTTCAATTGGCCTGATCAAAAAGTAAATGAAGATCAGAGTACAAATCATCACAAATTATTATCATTTAAAACCGTGGAAAATAAAATATATTTTTCACAAAATAATATCTCAAAGTAAAGAGAATGATAAAGAAGAATACTCAAAATCCATGAGAATGATACGATAAAACACAAATTTCATAAATAAAGACAAGTTTACAAAACAAAAGAAATAAAAATACAACTTATCTCACAATACTTCCCAAGCAAATCCTTAAAAGTTCTGTCCAAGCCATTGTCTCTTTACAATCACTCCTATTTCTCTCTGAGAAGTGTAATGAAGAAGAAATCTCTTACCTTCCCTCTCCTCTTACAACTCTAATAGAAAATCTCTTCTTCTCTCTCTATCTCTAACTCACGCCCATTTCTCTCTCTCTCACGCCACCCACTTCAACTCCTTAAGCCTTCTTCTTTTATTTTGGTCTGCCTCCTTTGGAAAAGAATTCAAAATTTCCTCTAAAAGTCAACTCTTTTGAATTCAAAAGATGTGTCATTTGTTCCAGGAGTCATATCCTTTCATAAAAGAACCTTCCAAAGTTTCTAGATCCACTGAATTACTCCAAGAGGTGTGTAGAACAAGTTTCCTTTTCAAATTCAAGCAAAAATTTGTCTCAAACTACCTTAATTTGAAAAAGTTGTCCCTGGAGCATCATTCATCAAACTAGCGCATCATGCGCCAGTTCTCTCTATTTTGGTGCATCATGCGCTATAATCCCAAAATTTGTTGTTTTGGCTTCAAATTTCATCATTTTTACCATTTTTGCTCCAAATGCCTAGAAATGATATACCAACAACAACAAAAAAAACTATCATTCATTAAAGTGCAATATCACTAACAAAAACATATAAAAGGTGCTTAAAAAAGTATATTATTTTTGTGTATCAGATATGTCATTGACCCAGTGGCACTTTCTCTATTAGTCATACCCTGAGCATGTTAAATTTCTACAACGTGTTGACTTGTTCTCGCTTTCTCTAATTGTATATTATTTGGGCTCGAGGTGAATGTCATTTAGACTCTCTAAGGACCTAAAATTGTAATTTTTCTTGAAAATCATAATAATAAATTATTGAGATCAATTAAAATTTGTGTTTTAAAGATCTTAATTTATCAAAACATGATTTTACTTTCTTGCATGGCCTTCAGGCTGGATTTAAAATAATTTGTATAGCATTGTTGTAACCCAATTCATACATAATATAACCTCCTCATTAGAACTTATTAGCTAAATACATCATGTCTAAATGTCCCGACGAGAAGTCCTGATACTTCTTCAACCCGCTTGGACAAGCATAAGATTTCTATTTATTTGGTTGTCTAGCGTGCTTAGAGTATTAGAGGATTCCTCGATGATACAAAAAAGAAATATACATAATTTTTGAATACATTTTATTTTAAAATTTAGTGATATTGCACTTTAAAGAAAGATATTTTCATGTTTTGTTGCAAGTATATTGAATCTAGATATTTTGAGCAAAAAAAAAGCAAAAAGGAAGGAATTCGGGGTCAAAAAACTGATTTTTCAAAATGCACTGATGCCAAAAGTGCCAGATTATAAAGAAGCGGTGCCAAAGGAGCTAGAACTGGCTCTAGAGGCGGGGAAATCCAGAGAGGAGCGCTGAACTCCAGTGAACAAGCATCAGAGGCACTAGAGACGGTTATTGACAATTTTTTTTCTTTTTTTAACTACTTTTGAGATGTCCTTGAAGGTTTTAAGTAATTTAAATTCCCCATAGAGTTGTTTATTACATCTAGACACTTCGGACAGGCTTTTGAATGAAGAGATATGTCACTTGGATGAAAGGATTTGCCTCTTGGTGTGAAGAGGTGTGCCTCTTGAGAAAAAAAGAGAGATTTTTGAATTTCTTTAGAGCAGAGGGGTTGGCGCCTCTCTTAAGGTGTCTTTTGGAGTCATTGTGGAGTCTTTGAGGAGTCAAGTCTAGTCGAGTCTTATGGATTCTTTGAAGAGTCTTGTCTTGGTCGAGTAGAGTGAGTGTAAGTCTAGGGCTAGGACTTGCATGTGGAGAGGATTTTCTTCTAAAGGTGTAAAAGGAGAGGGAAGGTGAGAGGTTTCTTCATCATTACACTTCTAAGAGAGAATTTAGTGTTGATTGTAAAGAGAGAAAGTGCTTCAAGGAAACTTCAAGGGATTTACTTAAGAAGGAGTCTGAGATAAGTTATATTATTTTTTTTCTTACCTTGTAAACTTTTTATATATAAAATCTATGTTTTGTTTTATCTTTCTCATGAATTTTGAGTATTCTTCTTTTTCATTCTCACTACAATGAGATATGGTTTTGTGAAAAATTAATATAGTTATGCAAGGTTCTGAATCTCAATAAACTGTGATGATTTGAACACTAATCTTCATTTAGTTTTTGATTTGGGAAATTAAAATATTAAAATATATTGAAAAACATAAGATCCCAACAGGCTTAGCTTTCTACAATAAATTGAGAATCACAGTCAATTTCATGGATGAGAATGTAGTGTCGGCGCTATTTTGCGTTGGTGGGGAGTTGCTTGTAAGAAGTTGTCGGTCATCGGAATCAAAATCTCGTCACCAGCGTCACAAGGACGTTTTAATTTACATATATCAAACTAACCCCATATTTTTCATAGATTAAGTGAAAGAACGTTGTACCTCAAATCACGTATCTTCCCGAAGGATAAACACAATATTTGAGGATGAGACTCGAACAAATAAACTAAAAATAATATGACAATCGTTTGGTCTGCGAAACCGTTATATTTGCCGAAAAGTTCTCCTATTTAATATAAAGAATTAAATAGGGTTTATATTAATCTGGGTTCGGACATGCTTCCTATAAAGGCAAGCCCCTATAGTTAATTACATCTTAAATGACCAAAGTCACCTAAGAAGACTCTCGATAAAAATTAGGAAATATTATCTTCAAGG
>NW_018224193.1:8342-9636 GCF_001263595.1 Phalaenopsis equestris
GAGAAATATTTAGGTGTTTCATCCTGCCAATTTTATCAGTTAGGGCTTACATTCGTGTGAAACTATCACACAAATAACTTGAAAGATGTGAGGATTTAGGTCATGACAAACGACAACCTCAGAATCCTAAGATGAGTTTAGGGCTTATATTGTATAGCAGGGTTGTACAAAAGCCTAAAGATAAGGTGGGGATTTACGTTGCATAAGAAAGAAACCTTGAAGTTTTATGGATTTGTTGCTTAAGTCTAAGGAAGGAAGATTGGTTTAGCTGGGGAAGACAAGTTTTGCTGTTGAAGATGGTCGTGCTGCCCACCATGCTAGCTACAAGCTCCCTATTGCGACGAGTTTGAGTTTTTTAGTGTGTCAAGTTATAATATCAAATCAGGTGGCCCTATGGTTGAAGTTATTTAAATTTTATAGGGGCATATTAAAGTTTATTAGAGCGACATCGGTTAGGATCCTACGGTTCCCTCATTCCGGCACCACTATTTTCTATTGGATTCACTTAGTCCAAATGAACTTACTGAACTCAACTTAATGAGTTCCATAATTTCATTTAGACTGTGGTAAACCTCGTTAGCAATCGTAGTTTACCTCCTCATTGGGATTCCCGATCATCAGATAGAGACGTCTTAATTTAGTTGAAGTTGTAGTTTTGTGTGATGTTTGTGATTAAATTTTGTGTTGTTTTATATTTTGAATGTTGTGGGGATAAATTTTTATCTTGGTTGATTTTAGTTTTGGTTTTGGTTTTGGTTATCTATGCAAATTTATACAAGCACAAAAGTATAGCATAAAAGTACAAGAAAGACAACACTGAAAAACTGTAAAAGCGTACCTGACGAGTCTTCTCGTTCCACCACCTGAAACTTAAAATGCATGTCAGGGCAATTCATATAGAGGCAAAAGGTAAGGTTTTGGTAGTTTTCCTAATCTTATGTCATATCTTGGTGGGTCCTTAGGAGTTTAATTAAGGATGATTTTATCAACCAAAACATATTAAGTTTAGTAGATCTCCGAGGTATCCAACAGATCTAGAGAAAGAAGCAGGTCCGTGTTACTCTCTCGCTACCTGGTGGAAAATCTCGAGTTCTTTTAAACTTATTACGTTGCTTAAAAATTCATCCTGTAAATACCCTCATTACTCAGTGAGCATTGATGTCGCAATTATCCCTAAGAATAGGGTAATTATCACTTGTGATTCAATTTAAGAATTATGTGGGTGGAGACCCTTAAAAAGGCAAGTTAATGTTGTTGGGACACTTGGCCAAATTTTAACCCTAATTGGGCTTGT
>NW_018224194.1:0-859 GCF_001263595.1 Phalaenopsis equestris
CTCTTTAAAACTCTACATCACTACTATCTATCTTCTTTACTCGCTCAATTTCTATTCTCTCTGAATTTCTCACATGTTAAAGATAAATTGATATAAAGAGTGAGAGAGAGAGAGAGATGGGGGATCAACTTGTCTCACTTTCCATCTCTCCCTCACTTGTTCCAACTCCCTCTCTCTCGCTCGCCCATTCTAACTCTCTCTCGCTTTGGATGTTTCTCTCCCTCTCCATATGTTTCTCACTCTTTCTATCTTCTTCCATATCTCTCTTTCTCTTTATCTCTCTCTAGCTCTCTATCATTCTCCTCCTATATTTTCTCTTTCTAGTGAGAGATAAGACGAAAGTGAGAAAAATAGTTCGAGAGAAAGATAGAGAAAGAAAGAAGAGCATTTAATTAGGTGAGATAAAGAGAGGAGTTAGGTTGATAAATAAATGGAGAGAGGAGTCTGAGTGAGATGTAGAGAGAGAGTAGAGAGAGAGCGAGAGAGAAGAGAATAAAGTGAGAGAAGAAAAGATTAAGGGGTAGTGAGAGAGATAGATAAAGGCATAAATAAGATGGAGGATGGAGGGAGGGAGGGGCAAGAAGGAGAAAGATAGAGTGCGAGAGAGATAGAGAGAGTGTGTGAAAGAGAGAGACATAGAGAGGGAGAGAGAATAGAGATATCACTCTTTATATTGATTCTCTCTTTATCTCTCTCTCAAACGTTCAACATATATTTCTATCTCGTTCTCTCGCACACACTCTCTCTATCCATTCTCTCTCTTCCTCACAATCACACACACTCTCTCAAACTCTTACTCAATCTCTCTATCTATGTTTCCCTCGCTTCACTCTACCTCTCAATCTCTCTCTCCCTCACT
>NW_018224195.1:0-653 GCF_001263595.1 Phalaenopsis equestris
ATTTTCTCGATCCATTTTTCGTTTTATTGTCGTCGATTATAATTTTTTCTTAACATAAACGAGCCGAATACGAACAAAGATTTGTTCGTTCGTGTTCGGCTCGTGTTTGCTCGAAATACTACTCATCAATTTTATATATAAATATATTGATGAGTAGTGTTTTTAAAAAAATTAATTGACTAGAGGCAACAAAGATTTATAATCAATTAAAATTATTAATTAAAAAATAAAATAAAAATATATTAAATTATATTTCAATGATGTTTTAATATAAACAAGAAGATTTAAATCTTGCCCCAACTCTTAACATCCTACGGCTGCGTGATTAGGATTGTTAAAACGACTATTTATTTCGCGAACAGCTCGTGTTCAGCTCGCTAAGAACATGAGCCGAACATGAACATATTTTTTGTGTTCGAAATATAAACGAATCCAACACAAACAGTGATATTTTTTAACGAGCTAAACTTAAGCTGAGCTTAGTATGGCTCATGCTCGGGTCGTTTACACCCCCACTTGGAAGGTTCCAATGCCATATTTTATTGATATTCAACACCCTGACATGCTCAATAGAAAACATTTCTATTGTATCTTTTTATTTTTGGGGCATTTACTTTGATACCACACAATTCTTATGTATTTATATATCTAAC
>NW_018224196.1:0-379 GCF_001263595.1 Phalaenopsis equestris
TAACAGAATATATAAATTTTTGAATGATGGTATAAGTGATCCCATGAAATATAATCCCCAAATATCAATTATTTCAACTTCTAGCCTATAATTGAGGGGCATCTCATTTCTTCTAGAAATATTGCCTACTCTTTGACATCTATTACAAGTTTTGATATAAGCATTAACATCTCTAAAAATTGTAGGCCAATAAAATCCAGATTATAGAATTTTGTATGCTATTTTATCAACACCAAAATGTACCCCAAAATCAGAATTATGACATTTTTGGATAATCTCATAAGTTTCTTCTAATGGTACACATCTTCGAATGATCATATGCTTTTCTTTTTTATATAAATATTGGCCATCCCAAAAATAAGTCTTAGCTTCAGAAATA
>NW_018224197.1:0-309 GCF_001263595.1 Phalaenopsis equestris
GTCCGGACTCCTGAAGTAGCTCTATGTGCGGCGAAGATTATTCTTGAGTTATTTTCAGATTTTTTCTAGGTTATTTTCAATAATCTTAAAATAACCCAGAAATAACCCGCGGTCTTTATTTTTGGGTTAATTCTGAGTTATTTTAATATTATTGAAAATAAATCAGAAATAACCTTAAAATAACTCAAAAATAACTTCCGCCGCACCTAGAGCTACATCAGGAGTCTGCACAAAAAAAAATTTTGGTATAAAATTTGGCCTAGATAGCTTATTCTATTCCTGATTTATGTTAACTAAGAAACATTATGG
>NW_018224198.1:0-6551 GCF_001263595.1 Phalaenopsis equestris
GAAGAAAACATTGGACTAGAATAAAAGGGATTGGCATAACAAACGTTAGAAGCCCTGTGGGCCTACAGGACGACTTACAGGACTCCCACTCAGTGTACACCTTATATGCTTATGTACGGGACCGAGGCTGTGCTACTGCTAGAGGTCCAGACACCATCCCTCAAAGTCGCAATTGCCAATCAAATTACAATGAAAGAAAGCACAAAACTCAGACTTGAAGAACTAGAGAGTCTCGAGGGAAAACGATTGGAAGTACAACAACATTTGGAGCTCTATCAGGCGAAGATGGTACAAGCCCATGACAAATTGGTCTGCTCAAGGACTTTTAAAATTGGTGACCTCGTACTCGTGCTCAAAAGTCCTATTCTTGCTCGCCACAAAATAGGTGGAAAATTCGAGCCAACCTGGGAGGGACCATTTGTCGTTGAGAAGGTCTATACAGGAGGAGCCTACCAGCTAGTGGACTTTCGGGGTGAAAGACCCATGTTACCGATAAATGGACGATACTTGAATACCTATTACACGACTTGATGCTGCTTAATGCCGCTTACCTCTGCTTGCCTTTGCTTGCTTTGAAATTTTGAAACCTTGATTGTTTTAGTGTTATCTATATGGCCTTATGTCTATGACCGGGTCCAAATTTTGTAATTAATCTCATATTTAATGAAAATTTTCAGAAAATTTTTGAACTTCACACGTTCTCCTTTCTACTTTTGGATTTAAAATTCCATTAAATTAAAACAAAACTCACAGGTAAAATGAGTGGTCCTTTTCACCAAAACTAACTAAAATTTACTTTACTAAATACTCTGTTTTGTTCTTGTTCATGCCAAACTTTGGCCCACTGACGTTCCTTTTTGTCATCTGTAGAAAATGGTCAGGACAGAGGCTGATCTTTGCCTTCCAGGACGGCTGGAACCCCGCACTAAACGAAGAGCTGGGGCCAGATTTTAACATGGATTTCAATCAGATCGATATGGACTACGACGGTCCTCTAATGAACGTAGTCAGCAATGAAGAAAAGAAGGTATTGCGGGTGATCACTCAGGATGACGCGTCACGTAAGGGTAAAAATGTGATGACAGAACAAGATCTGATGAAGGGGCCCAGTCGGCTGCCCTCCATGATAGCTACTCCGGGGAGGGGCTTAATAGCTGCCCACAGTGAACAACTACCAAATACTCCGCTCCGCAGAACACAACACAGAAATGCGAGTCGAAAGAAACAAAGAGCCTTCTTGCGACAGGAGTGCAAGCGCCAAAGAAACGAAAACAGTTTTCTTACCCCTATTCTGGAGGGACATATCTACGATCCAGAGCTGAGAGAGACTTCGGCCAGCCTGCCCACTACAGACGAAGAATCAGGATTTCTGATAGGATCAGATGTACACCCGGTCCCAGATATCTTGGGCAGAGGTTGCCCAACATGCAACGTCGAGATACCTGCCAGGATATCAGTGACGGGCACATTAGTAGAATGCCCGAACTGCAATGTTCTACATCTACATCATTTCAGTACCCTAGAAGAATATGCTGCAAGCACCAACGAGTCTGAGACTACAGGTTTTATGGCAAATGAACCGTAAGTCCCACTAGGGATGGACCAGCGCGCACCGCGGAGCCCAGGATCGTACATCCCGCTTGAGGTTGAATCTCATATTCCGGATCAGCCAGCACCAGTTTGGATTCCTGTCGAGGCCCGGAGGAAGGAACGTCCTAGACAGTTGCCAACTCCCGGTATGGTGGAATATTACAAAATAAGCAAGGTAAACAAAAGAGAATTAGAATTCTACGAAGAAGTTTAAGGAAAGTTTATCAACATATTGGAAGGCCTGGAGTTATATACCAGGGTTTTCTCTGAAACTGATGAAAGAAGCATCCTGGATTGCATCTTTGATTTGAGAGATAGAGGTCGAGCAGGCCTTCTCATGGAAAGAACGTACTCCGAGCCGAAGAAATGGATGCGGGGGAAAGGAAGAATCACCATCCAGTGTGGATGTTGCTACCAAAATCTCCATCTTGACCTTTTGACCCCTAAGTCACCCCCTAATTACCAAAATACCCATCTTGGCCTTTTGACCCCTAAGGCACCCCCTAATTACCAAAATCTCCATCTTGACCTTTTGACCCCTAAGTCACCCCCTAATTACCAAAATACCCATCTTGGCCTTTTGACCCCTAAGGCACCCCCTAATTACCAAAATCTCCATCTTGACCTTTTGACCCCTAAGTCACCCCCTAATTACCAAAATACCCATCTTGGCCTTTTGACCCCTAAGGCACCCCCTAATTACCAAAATCTCCATCTTGACCTTTTGACCCCTAAGTCACCCCCTAATTACCAAAATACCCATCTTGGCCTTTTGACCCCTAAGGCACCCCCTAATTACCAAAATCTCCATCTTGACCTTTTGACCCCTAAGTCACCCCCTAATTACCAAAATACCCATCTTGGCCTTTTGACCCCTAAGGCACCCCCTAATTACCAAAATCTCCATCTTGACCTTTTGACCCCTAAGTCACCCCCTAATTACCAAAATACCCATCTTGGCCTTTTGACCCCTAAGGCACCCCCTAATTACCAAAATCTCCATCTTGACCTTTTGACCCCTAAGTCACCCCCTAATTACCAAAATACCCATCTTGGCCTTTTGACCCCTAAGGCACCCCCTAATTACCAAAATCTCCATCTTGACCTTTTGACCCCTAAGTCACCCCCTAATTACCAAAATACCCATCTTGGCCTTTTGACCCCTAAGGCACCCCCTAATTACCAAAATCTCCATCTTGACCTTTTGACCCCTAAGTCACCCCCTAATTACCAAAATACCCATCTTGGCCTTTTGACCCCTAAGGCACCCCCTAATTACCAAAATCTCCATCTTGACCTTTTGACCCCTAAGTCACCCCCTAATTACCAAAATACCCATCTTGGCCTTTTGACCCCTAAGGCACCCCCTAATTACCAAAATCTCCATCTTGACCTTTTGACCCCTAAGTCACCCCCTAATTACCAAAATACCCATCTTGGCCTTTTGACCCCTAAGGCACCCCCTAATTACCAAAATCTCCATCTTGACCTTTTGACCCCTAAGTCACCCCCTAATTACCAAAATACCCATCTTGGCCTTTTGACCCCTAAGGCACCCCCTAATTACCAAAATCTCCATCTTGACCTTTTGACCCCTAAGTCACCCCCTAATTACCAAAATACCCATCTTGGCCTTTTGACCCCTAAGGCACCCCCTAATTACCAAAATCTCCATCTTGACCTTTTGACCCCTAAGTCACCCCCTAATTACCAAAATACCCATCTTGGCCTTTTGACCCCTAAGGCACCCCCTAATTACCAAAATCTCCATCTTGACCTTTTGACCCCTAAGTCACCCCCTAATTACCAAAATACCCATCTTGGCCTTTTGACCCCTAAGGCACCCCCTAATTACCAAAATCTCCATCTTGACCTTTTGACCCCTAAGTCACCCCCTAATTACCAAAATACCCATCTTGGCCTTTTGACCCCTAAGGCACCCCCTAATTACCAAAATCTCCATCTTGACCTTTTGACCCCTAAGTCACCCCCTAATTACCAAAATACCCATCTTGGCCTTTTGACCCCTAAGGCACCCCCTAATTACCAAAATCTCCATCTTGACCTTTTGACCCCTAAGTCACCCCCTAATTACCAAAATACCCATCTTGGCCTTTTGACCCCTAAGGCACCCCCTAATTACCAAAATCTCCATCTTGACCTTTTGACCCCTAAGTCACCCCCTAATTACCAAAATACCCATCTTGGCCTTTTGACCCCTAAGGCACCCCCTAATTACCAAAATCTCCATCTTGACCTTTTGACCCCTAAGTCACCCCCTAATTACCAAAATACCCATCTTGGCCTTTTGACCCCTAAGGCACCCCCTAATTACCAAAATCTCCATCTTGACCTTTTGACCCCTAAGTCACCCCCTAATTACCAAAATACCCATCTTGGCCTTTTGACCCCTAAGGCACCCCCTAATTACCAAAATCTCCATCTTGACCTTTTGACCCCTAAGTCACCCCCTAATTACCAAAATACCCATCTTGGCCTTTTGACCCCTAAGGCACCCCCTAATTACCAAAATCTCCATCTTGACCTTTTGACCCCTAAGTCACCCCCTAATTACCAAAATACCCATCTTGGCCTTTTGACCCCTAAGGCACCCCCTAATTACCAAAATCTCCATCTTGACCTTTTGACCCCTAAGTCACCCCCTAATTACCAAAATACCCATCTTGGCCTTTTGACCCCTAAGGCACCCCCTAATTACCAAAATCTCCATCTTGACCTTTTGACCCCTAAGTCACCCCCTAATTACCAAAATACCCATCTTGGCCTTTTGACCCCTAAGGCACCCCCTAATTACCAAAATCTCCATCTTGACCTTTTGACCCCTAAGTCACCCCCTAATTACCAAAATACCCATCTTGGCCTTTTGACCCCTAAGGCACCCCCTAATTACCAAAATCTCCATCTTGACCTTTTGACCCCTAAGTCACCCCCTAATTACCAAAATACCCATCTTGGCCTTTTGACCCCTAAGGCACCCCCTAATTACCAAAATCTCCATCTTGACCTTTTGACCCCTAAGTCACCCCCTAATTACCAAAATACCCATCTTGGCCTTTTGACCCCTAAGGCACCCCCTAATTACCAAAATCTCCATCTTGACCTTTTGACCCCTAAGTCACCCCCTAATTACCAAAATACCCATCTTGGCCTTTTGACCCCTAAGGCACCCCCTAATTACCAAAATCTCCATCTTGACCTTTTGACCCCTAAGTCACCCCCTAATTACCAAAATACCCATCTTGGCCTTTTGACCCCTAAGGCACCCCCTAATTACCAAAATCTCCATCTTGACCTTTTGACCCCTAAGTCACCCCCTAATTACCAAAATACCCATCTTGGCCTTTTGACCCCTAAGGCACCCCCTAATTACCAAAATCTCCATCTTGACCTTTTGACCCCTAAGTCACCCCCTAATTACCAAAATACCCATCTTGGCCTTTTGACCCCTAAGGCACCCCCTAATTACCAAAATCTCCATCTTGACCTTTTGACCCCTAAGTCACCCCCTAATTACCAAAATACCCATCTTGGCCTTTTGACCCCTAAGGCACCCCCTAATTACCAAAATCTCCATCTTGACCTTTTGACCCCTAAGTCACCCCCTAATTACCAAAATACCCATCTTGGCCTTTTGACCCCTAAGGCACCCCCTAATTACCAAAATCTCCATCTTGACCTTTTGACCCCTAAGTCACCCCCTAATTACCAAAATACCCATCTTGGCCTTTTGACCCCTAAGGCACCCCCTAATTACCAAAATCTCCATCTTGACCTTTTGACCCCTAAGTCACCCCCTAATTACCAAAATACCCATCTTGGCCTTTTGACCCCTAAGGCACCCCCTAATTACCAAAATCTCCATCTTGACCTTTTGACCCCTAAGTCACCCCCTAATTACCAAAATACCCATCTTGGCCTTTTGACCCCTAAGGCACCCCCTAATTACCAAAATCTCCATCTTGACCTTTTGACCCCTAAGTCACCCCCTAATTACCAAAATACCCATCTTGGCCTTTTGACCCCTAAGGCACCCCCTAATTACCAAAATACCCCTCTTTGGCCCAAAATCCCAAAAATTCCAAAAATTCCCAGAAAATCCCAAATATTCTTAATTTCATTTCTTTCAACTACCATACGATCAAATTTGGCCAATTTGACCATCTTTAATTACAATCCCCAAATTGCCCTTTAAAGACCCAAAATTCCCCAAATCCATCTGACATATCCACCAATTTGATCTTAATTGACCCCAATTTCAATCCTAAACTCATATTCACTTTTGATATGACCAAAATAAACCAAATCCAAGCTCAATGGGTCCATGATTTGAGCCCAATTTTGATTTGGGTCAAAACCCCAATTTTGACCATATGACTTAACTTATGACATTCCTATACATCAAAATCAACCATCAATTGACCTTGGTGAAGTCTCAAATCCATTTGATTTTGGCCTAAATCCAAAATTCTCAAATTTAGCCCCAAATTGGCTAAGTCTCCAAATTTCACCCAATTGATTGTCTTAACCTCAAAATTGGCATCCAATTCATATTCAAAACTCCTCATGAGGACCCTATTGACCATTTATAACAATCGATTTGGACCTAGCCAAAGGCTAACCCAAGTTAGACCCAAGCCTAGCCCAACATGACCAAATTGATTAAAGTTCAAAATTTCTTCAAATTGACCCCCCAACTGAACTCAAAACCATTTCCATCCTTCACCAAAGTTGTTCCTTGTGATCATATACACCAAATACAACAATCAATTAAGCCAATTGACATGGCTAACCTAGCCCAAACCCAAGTTTTGGTCATTTGCACCCACATGGACCCATACACTAAATGTGACCTAACCAACCTAAGGCCACCAAATTAACTCCTCCACAACCATTAGTTGGATCTAATGACCAGTACAAACACTATGAAACCACCTAAATCA
>NW_018224199.1:0-2234 GCF_001263595.1 Phalaenopsis equestris
CTTTTCTTCTCAAATGAATTTCCAGATTCTTAATACTTCAAAATATAGTTTTCTTTACTTTAAATAGTTAACTATAATTTTATTCTCTTATACTAAATATCTTAAGTTACAAAATTAATTTTCATTACAAAAATATTTCTTTAAATCTACCATAATATTTAAATAACTACAAAAATATAGTTACCTAAATTAAATTCACTACATAAAATCATATAAATAATTTTTGAAAATAATTAAATACACATTTAATAGTTAATCTTTTTCTTCCCTCCGCCAAACTTAAAATTTTAAATATGAAATAATACAGGTGGAAAGAAAAATTCTAAATATAAATTATACCTCCATATTTTAGGCATTTTCATCATTCTAAAATTTTTGCAGGCCTTCTCAAAATTTCTACTTCACCTGGTCTATAATATTAGGAGCTTTCTACACATATAAATCATTAGAGAAATTGATGGGTAATGAAATTTTGAAATAAGTATAAAACTAAAACATTAAACAAGCATAACATTTCCTAACACAATTACAATACTAAATAAAACAATTATAATTAAAATGTGAAATAAAGATCACATTACATTCCAAAATACTACTCAACATTTATTATAATACACATGCAAATTTAACTATAACACTAACTTTATAACAAAAATTAAAAATCATCCAAGTACAACATAATAATAAAAATAAAAGTTTAAATACACATAAACATCCATTTCTATTACAAAAGATCACAGAAATAAAAGTACAAGTACAAGTACATCAATTACATTCAAATATTAAAATCTTATACTATGTCTTCATCTCCTTGATCAGCAGGTGCATCAGGCTGATACTAAGTATATCGGGGGCACTTCGAGAAAGTAACATCAGTCTCACCTCTGTAGTGTCGGGCCTGAGCTTCGTCGTCAAAATTTGAATGCCTCTGAAGGTACTCACTATCATAATCATGTCGACGTTTTAAACCTCCTATCCTTTCATTTATCAACTCTATGCTCTTCCATTGCAAGGTCAACTAATTCATCAAATCAGTCAAAGTAGGTGAACTATAAGGTAGAAGGTCATAACTTGTAGAGGGGACATCTCTACTAGTAGAAGGCTCTTGACTCCTACTCCCATTTCTCCATTTCTCATGGGATTCATAAGTTTTTAAATTGGCTTTACTAATGGGTTTCATAAAGTAAACCCATTCTTCATCTCCAGCTTCCACTCCAGAAAGTTGGCAAAGTGCATAAATAAGGCCAGGATGTCCTAGACCTCCGCTTGTCTCACTCCTTGCCGTAGTCAATATATTCTTAAAAATAATTCTCCCCACATTTATAGTTCTATTATTTTGAATACAGAAATTCAGAATAGCTCTATCTCGCTACGCCTTAGAGGTGGCATTCAGCATGGAAGAAGAAAAATTTACCTGATCTCAGTTCTAGTTGTTTAATATTCCACGTTCATTTCCCATCCGTGAGAAATTTGATCACATCATTCAGGGGGCCTTCCATCATACTAAGGGATTCATAATGGTAGCTTAAGAGTTTGGAACTTCGTAAAAGGTGTTGATGTGAGCAACATTAAATTCAACAGGAAATCCTCGCACTGAAACGATTCCATCTTCAGAATAGATTACATTGGTGTAAAATTCTTTCACAACATTTGCATCAGCTTTATTGGTGGTGTAACAAAAGTTTTCCCACCTCCACTCGGCAATAACTCGTTCAATTTCTCCTCCCGGACTCTCAAAAACTCGATCTTGTATACACTTCTTTCCTTTAAATACTGAAGTAAAATAAATCTTGATTGAGCTTTCGCATTGACGAAGCGAGACTCGTCAAACTCAAGTCTTCTCTTTTGACGTGAAGCCATTTCAATCTAATCACAATCATAGAAAAATTCCAAAATATACTTCAAATATTCAAATAATGGCTTCTAAATATAATTCTAAGAGTTCAACACTAAGTTTCATGAATTTCTTCTTAATATTTTCTTTACATTCTCAAAATTTTCGGATCTCCTAAATGTGGAAGAAATCCATGGTCAAAATCAAATATATTTAGTTTGGAGTGAAGCTCTAACCTAGAGAAGATCAAATCGGGTGTCAAAAAGCCTTGAAATCCAAATCCAAGATCTCTTAAGCCCTAGGTCAAAAATTGCATTTTTAGAAGGAAGGGAATGATGAATAGCGGCAGTTAACTGGACAAAATCGCGGTTAAAGGTATTTTTTTGCGAGCTCGCCGTCA
>NW_018224200.1:0-3499 GCF_001263595.1 Phalaenopsis equestris
AAAAATTCCAATAAATCTCAAATATTCCCAATTTCGTTTCTCTCAACTATCACATGATCCATTTTGGCCAATTTGACCATCTTTAACAAAAATCCCCAAATTTGCCTTTAAAGACCCAAATTTCCCCAAATTCAACTCAAATGTTCATCAATTTGATCTCAATCGACCCCAATTCCAATCTTAAACTAAAATTCACTTTTGATATGTTGATCTATGATTTGAGCCCAATTTTGATTTGGGTCAAAACCCTAATTTTGACCATAAGACCTAATCTAACCAAATTGAACCCATAGCCTAGTCAATTGGCCTCAATTAATGTTGAAAAATCTTTATAACTTTCCTATACATAAAAAAAAACCATCAATTGGCCTTGGTGAAGTCTCAAATCCATTTTATTTTGGCCTAAATCCAAATTCCCAAATTTAGCCCTAAATTGGCTAAGTCCCCAAATTTCACCCAACTGATTGCCTTAACCCCCAAATTGGCATCCAATTCATGTTGAAAACTCTTCATGAGGTCCCTATTGACCATTCAAAACAATCAGTTTGGACTTAGCCCATGGCTAACCCAAGCTAGACCCAAGCCTAGCCTAACATGACCAAATTGACTAAAAATCAAATTCCCCTAAATTGACCCTTCAATTGAACTCAAACCATTTCCATTCTTCACCAAAGTTGTTCCTTATGATCATATACATCAAATGAAACATTTTTTTGGGCCAATTTACATGGCTAACCTAGCTCAAACCCAAGTTTTGGTCATTTTCACCCACTTGGACCCATGCACTAAATGTGACCTAACCACCCTAAAGTCACCAAATTAACTCCATCACAGCCATTAGTTGGACTTAGTGACCAGTAAAAACACCATGAAACCACCTAAATCAAGCCATGGACCAAAGGTCCCCCAAATCAAGGGATATTATTTCCAAAAATGCATGTGCTTAAGATATCCTTACCAAAGTTAGGTATTATTGCACTAAATTGCTGTGACATATTCCCTTGGGTTCCCTGAGCTCCCAGCTACCTCCCCCTGACCGACCGACCAGCCTAGTGGTCGAAAAAGTTAAAAACTGAGAGCGACCCCCATGGAGCTTCACCCAAATCAAACGTAGAGGCCAGCTCATCCGAATTAAACTATGGAGCTCCTCTGCCCTCCATATAAGCACCACATTACACCTCCTAATTGGCCATGACAACCACCATAACCCCATTTCTGTAAAAGGCCACTTCCATGGTCGTTAAACTAAGTACTGAAATTTCCTTAGTAAGACCTATCCAAGCTTCACACAGAGCTTCCCTAAGATCTCTTTAGTGCATTCCAACCATTTTCCCTCACCAATTCCCATTAACAAAGCTCAATTTTGAGCTTGGAACCTTGCTGGAAACCAGGACATTACCCAATACACCTCCACAGTCCACCCAAACTCAAATTAACTCTACCCAAACCTTCACAATAGTGAAAGAAGTCAAGGCCCCATAAATCCCCCCTTCCACCAAGCCTCTACCATAGCTCTAGACCAACACCCAAATCCGGCCATGATCAAATTCATACCTAGAACTTACACCAAGACTAGGGACTCCATCCCTAGCCTCTTTGGATCATAATGAATGTGCCAAGACCCTCTGATCGAAGCTTCACTTCTCAGAGCAAAGGTATAAAACCTCACCTCATCCCAAGCCTAATTCAATTCTCCATTTAATTAAACTTAATTTAATTGCATGATAACCGTATGGATGTGTTTGTCTCACTTAGACAAGTCTAGAGGATCAAACCTGAAGTGATTTGGTTGAGTCTAGGCTGAGATCTTAAGGTTTTAGTATGGAAGATCACGAGATCAATCTATCGGGGACGATGATGGGGAGCCGTTTGATCAAGCGTGTATCGAATGGACAGAGGAGATCGAGCCAGGTGACACTTCGGGACATAAACAGCGGGCCAAGTCAGCAGCTACGTGGACGACGGTGTCCAACTAGAGCACGCCATGCATGCCTTCAGAGCTGTCATAGGTTGAGGTGGCACGCGCGGTTTAAATAGGAAAATAAGGTTTTTTCTATTTATTTAAATACCCCTAACTTAGAAAATCCATAACTTTGTGTAGAAAAATAACAAAAATAAAATAAAAATATCCTCTTCCTTAGTGAATAGAGGAGAATAATGTGGAATAAACTTTAAGTCCATTTGATACATAAAATATTTTTTATTAATTAAACAGTGTTTGGGAAAATTTAATTCTTTATGCATATTGATACATCACCTTGGCTTAAAACTTTGGCATGTTGTAGCCTCTGTCAAGGGAAACATCCTCTAATTTTTCAAAAGTTTGAGGAGGTTCCTATACAGAGATCCATATTTTTCAAGATCTTGCACATTATTTTCTTAAAATAATCATGGAAATTAACATATTGATTAGAAAATTCTAAGAAAATTTTGGAAGGTCCACTATGACTAGAGGAGCTTTTGGAAATAATTTCATGGGTCAAGTCATTTAAAATACACTTAAATTTTACAAACACTAAATCACTAAAATAATTAATTTTGGAAAATATAAATTTAAATGACTTGATTTTTTATCTCCACTGTGGTTTACGATCCACAGAACTCAATATATAGATTTCAAAATATTTTAAATTCATTTGATAACTTAAGTTGATTTTTAAAGATAAATATCACTTTTGACACTTAAATGATTTTTTTAAAATCAAAATACAACTCAAAAAAATTATGAAACTTAGTGTCTTGAGTTCTCTGCGATCAAAGAAATTTTATAAAAATAAAATAATATTTAGAATAAAAACTTTGATTTCTAACCTATTTTAAATGTTTAAAATAATTAAAAATTCATAAAAACACAAAAATAATAAAATTCATGGAAATGTTCTAAATTGCTTCCTAATCACTTAGGAACAATTAGAATATTTTTCCTGATTTTCTAAAATAAATATATTGAATTTTGAAGTTTAAAAATAATTTTTAAAGGCTAAAAATGAGTTTTTCACTAAAGGAATTCTAATAAATCAAAGCAAAATCAGAAAAAATATGAAGTTTGCTCCTTTGGGTTCTCTAACCTCAGAGAGATTTTTCAAAAACACAAAACTTAATTTTCATCATTTAAAATATTTTCTTTTTATTAAATATCCCAGAATATAAAATAATTTTGATAAATCACAGAGAATTTTAAAAATCATGAAATTTGATCCACAAGCTTCTTTTGACTATAGTTACCTCCAGTAAAAATTTCAATGCATTAGGACTTACCTTGGTCATGTTAGAAATTTTCTTTGAAAAATCCTTTTTTTGCATGAAAATAATTATATAAATTAAATTAAATTTTAAAAAAATAACATTTTCTCCTCTGATGTCTTCATTGACCCATGAATAAGGTAGCATAGATATTTCAAAGTCATTTGAATTGAATTTGTCAAATTATGAAGTGTTAGAGCCTTAGGGGCAAATGTGTAATTTTGGAAATTTAGCCTTAATTAACATTTAGGCTTAA
>NW_018224200.1:4332-27027 GCF_001263595.1 Phalaenopsis equestris
CAAAACCAAAACTAAAATCAACCAAGATAAAATTCACCCCTACAACATTCAAAATATAAAACAACTCAAAATTTAATCACAAACATCACACAAAACTACAACTTCAACTAAATTAAGATGTCTCTATAGGATGATCGGGAATTCCTCGGAGGAGGTAACCTATGGTTGCTAACGAGGCTTCCCACGGTCTAAATGAAATTGTGGAACTCATTAAGTTAAGTTTAGTAAGTTCATTTAGACTAACTGAATCCAATAGAAAATAGTGGTGCCGGAACGAGAAAACCGTAGGATCCTAACCGGTGTCACTCTAATCAACTTTAATATGCCCCCTATAAAATTTAAAGAACTTCAACCATGGGGCCACTTATATGACATTATAACTTGACACACTAGAAAACTTTAACTATTCACGATAGGGGCTTGGAGCTAGCATGGTGGGCAGCACGACCAATCTTCAACAACAAAACCTGTCCAGCTAAACAAATCTTCCTTCTTTAGACATAAACAACAAAACCATAGGACTTCGAGGTTGCTTGCTTATGCAACGTAAATCCTCACCTTATCTTTAGGCCTTTATATAACCTTGTTATACAATATAAACTCTAACTCGTCTTACGATTCTAAGGTTATCGTTTGTCACGACCTAAATCCTCACATCTTCCAGGCTATTTGTGTGATCATTTCACACAAATGTAAGCCCTAAGTAATAAAATTGACAGGATGAAACACCACAGGATTTCTCCTCAAAACTGAAGCCAAACATTAGGATAACTTGGGAAGTCACCGAGGAAGCCAAACACTGAAGCCAAACATTAGGATATCTTGGGAAGTCACCAAGGTTCGCCTCTGTATGCCTGACATCCCCTAGTTCTTCCTCCTTTGGATTCTAAAACAAAATTTTCCAAATTTGAACTAATCCCCATTCACACCTCTACATCTGATTTCATTGAAAAGTCCTACCCTTTGAAACTCCTTGAAGATTATATTTCTTGATTTTTATCGAGAGTCCTCTTAGATGACTTTGGTGATTTAAGATGTAATTAATTATAGGGGCTTGCCCTTATAAGAAGCATGTCCGAACCCAGCTTAATATGAACCCTATATATTAAATTATATTAAATAGGGGAAACTTTTTAGCAAATATAAAGGTTTCACAGACCAGACGGATGTGATTCTTTCCTTAATTTATTTGATCGAGCCTCGTCCTCAAGCCTTGTGTTTTTGCTTCGGGATAGAGACAAGATTTGAGGTACAGTGCTCTTTCATTTTAAACTATGAAAAATACGGGGTCAGTTTGATTTCATACTTCAACGTCCTTCCGAAGCGGACAACAGGATTTCAATGCCGTTGGCCGACAACTTCTTACGAACAAATCCCCTCCAACTAAAAATAGCGCCGACAAATATTTGCTGGTCCAATAGATTTAAGAGACTCAATCCTTTCCTCCTCATTTCTAAAATTAACTTTTGATTGCTCACATAATGTGAAAATTAGGGCAGGGTGTCCTAACCCACTAGTGTCAATCGAAACTTATGGCGATCATGTCACTGCCAAGAGGGGCACAGAGTGTGTGTGATATTGTTGATTTGAGTAGTCGACACTCTATTTATCTATCTCTTTGTTTTAATTTCAAAATAAATTATTTATTCAAATTATGTCAAGAATCCTTAGAAATTAAGAAACTCAGAAAATAAAGGACAAGGGCTAAGAAGGATAGAAGATAGAGAAAGAAAATATTAGGTGATAATCCTATAGTGGAAATCTTTAGAATATATCATTACTAAAGTTTTCCAAGAAAATTTTGTAACTAGAGATTCTGTTTGGGTTCTTTAATTCCCCTAAAGGAGCAAGCTCTTATAGCTAATTACATTTTAGATATTTAAAATTATCTATGAACACTCCCGATTAACGCCAAATACTCATTTTCAAGAAATTTTGATGTTAAAATAACATCAAGGTCATGAACTTCAATTGTTTAATCCTAAGAGAATGTCAATTTATGTTGTTTTAATATCATGTGCAAAGTTTAAGTTTTATTGCTATCCTAAAAATTTTAGGTTTTATGACTATACTAAAAATTGTCATTTTTGTTATTTTGTTTTCTTGTCATTTAGTTTTGGAATCCCGCTTTTGAATATCATCCTATAAAATAGAGTTAGCACACCCTATAATATGCAAAAAAAATGTAAAGCGAGATTTTACTGATAACTCCTGCAAAAACAAGATTATCATGAGGAAATTCAATTTATTGTCAATATTTGAAGACTTTGATTGGATGTTCAAATCAACCTAGATATTTTGATTAAGTCTAACATAAATTTTCATTGTCAACTTAAGAATTTTAGATTCATTGTCAATTGAATATTTAAGTTAAGTCAAACCTCAAATCAATATGGGCTGAATTTGAAGTTTGAGTTAACATAAATAAACTTGAGTTAGGCTTAACTCAAGTCAGGCCCCATGTAAGTTAAACCTAATGTTTGATTTAACTTGAATTAAATTTAAGTTCGGTTTTGGTTAGATTAGGTTCAATCTAGGTTTAACGTAATGTTTGAATTTAAATTAAATTTTCATTAAGTTAGGTTCAATATGGGTTGAACCTAATGTTTGGGTCAATTTGAGTTCAAGTTAGGTTAAACTTAAGTTAGTTTTTTATTAAGTTAGGTTCAATGTGGGTTGGACCTAATGTTTGAGTTCAAGTTAGATTTTAGTTAAGTTAGGTTCAATATAGGTTTAACCTGATGTTTGGGTCAACTTGAGTTCAAGTTAGGTTAAACTCAAGTTAGGTTTTGGTTAAGTTAGGTTCAATGTAGGTTGGACCTAATGTTTGAGTTCAAGTTAAATTTTAATTAAGTTAGGTTCAATATGGGTTGAACCTATTGTTTGGGTCAACTTGAGTTCAAGTTAGGTTAAACTCGAGTTAGGTTTTGGTTAGGTTAGGTTCATTATAGGGTGGACCTAATGTTTGAGTTCAGTTTAGATTTTAGTTAAGCTAGGTTCAATATGGGTTGAACCTAATGTTTGGATGAACTTGATTTCATGTTAGGTTAAACTCAAGTTAGGTTTTGATTAAGTTAGGTTCAATGTAGGTTGGACCTAATGTTTGAGTTCAAGTTAGATTTTAGTTATGTTAGGTTTAATATGGGTTTAACCTAATGTTTGGGTAAACTTGAGTTCAAGTTAGGTTAAACTCAAGTTAGATTTTGATTAATTTAGGTTCAATGTGGGTTTAACCTAATGTTTGGCTAGACTTATTACGGTTAATTAAACTTGATTTGGGTAAGGTTTAATTGATTAATTAGACTTATTAGGGGTTAAGTCTAATTAGATTAAAGTTAATCAAACCTAATTTGGTAAGGTTTAATTGATTAATTAGACTTATTAGAGGTTAATTAAACCAAATTTAGGTAAGGTTTAATTGATTAATTAGACTTATTAGAGGTTAATTAAACCAAATTTAGGTAAGGTTTAATTGATTAATTAGACTTATTAGGAGTTAATTAAAGCTAGTTTAGGTAAGGTTTAATTGATTAATTAGACTTACTAGGGGTTATGTCTAATTTGATTAAGGTTAATTAAACCTATTTTGGGTAAGGTTTAATTGATTAATTAGACTTATTAGTGGTTAAGTTTAATTAGATTAAGGTTAATTAAACCAAAGTTTGGTAAGGTTTAATTGATTAAATAGACTTATTAGGTGTTAATTAAACCTAATTTAGGTAAGGTTTAATTGATTAATTAGACTTATTAGGGGTTAAGTCTAATTAGATTAAGGTTAACTAAACCTAATTTGGGTAAAGTTTAATTGATTAATTAGACTTATTAGGGGTTAAGTCTAATTAGATTAAGGTTAACTAAACCTAATTTGGGTAAAGTTTAATTGATTAATTAGACTTATTAGGGGTTAAGTCTAATTAGATTAAAGTTAATCAAACCTAATTTGGTAAGGTTTAATTGATCTAGATTAAGATTAATTAAACCTAATTTGGGTAAGATTTAATGGATTAATTAGACTTATTTGGGGTTAAGTCTAATTACATTAAGGTTAATTAAACCTTATCTAGGTAAGGTTTAATTGATTAATTAGACTTATGTGGGGTTAAGTCTAATTAGATTAAGGTTAATTTAACGTAATTTGGGTAAGGTTTAATTGATTAATTAGACATTTTTGGAGTTAAGTCTAATTAGATTAAGGTTAATTAATTCTAATTTGTGTAAGGTTTAATTGACTAATTAGACTTATTTGGGGTTAATTCTAATTAGATTAAGGTGAACTAAACCTAATTTGGGTCAGTTTTAATTTATTAATTAGAATAATTAGGGATTAAGTCTAATTAGATTAAGGTTAATTAAACCTAATTTGGGTAAGGTTTAATTGATTAATTTTTAAATTAAACATAATTTAATTAAGGTTTAAGATAGTTTATCAGGTCTAATAAAGAATTAGATCTGATTAAGGTTTACTAAGCCAAACCTAACATGATTATGGTTTAACTTAATTTAATTAAGTCTAGTTAATGTCTTTAGACCTAATTATGGTTCACAAGTTGAGGTTTGAGTTAGGTCCACTTGGGTTTGAAACTAAAGATGTTGACTTAATTCAAGATAGAATGAACCAAGCCTAAGGTTCTTTATTTTAGGGTTTTAAATGTAAATTTTTTTTTGAATTTAAATTTCTTTTAACCCTAAAAAAAAATTGCCATTTTGAAATTTTTAAATGGCTAAAATTTGTCGTTTTAGAGTTTAGGAATGTCACTCTAAGTTTTCTAACAATTTTTTATTTTAAATTCCAATTTCCTCAAATTTTATAATTATTTGAAAAATAATTATAAATTTAGAAAGTAATTAAGAAATTGATATCTAGGGAGTGTTTCTAGCCTTAAGAAGAATATGGTAGATTCCTAAGGACATATAGATAATTCCCTAAAATTTTAGAATTTTTAAAATTATTAATAATTTTTAATAACTAAATTACTCCACAGAGTAATTAATTAATTTAAAATTTAATTTAATTAATTAAATTCTAATTTTATGTCTAAAATATTCTACTCATTGTCATAAGTTTAGCGGTATTATTGTTTTATTTTTATGATTTTTGTGTGTCAAGATATCTATTTTTCAAGATTTCAGAATTTAATTAAGTAAGAAAATTCACATTTTTATACTTATCCACATATGCACTGACTGTATCCTCGTACTGGTTGAAAACTTCTGTGGCATCATTTGATTGAGCAAGATTTCCACATAGGCGGCCACGTGGCCCGCGGTTTTAAATTAATTTGTATGCAAAAAAATGTTGTTCAATAGGATCTTAGTCGTCCACTTTTAATACATAAAAATGGACGGCATCCCATTTTCTTCCCCAAATCTCTATTTTCCATGGACCGTCCTTGTTCCAAGCGGAAGATCTTGCTTAGATCTTGATGAAACCTCATGGGGATTGTTCCATATGCTTCATCATGGCAAAATAAACACATCCATACGGATTTGTAGTGGTTTTGAATTTGTTCATTTCACAAAGGTCCAAACCGAACACAATTTATGTTAATTTGGATATACCTTGGTTTGATGAGGTGAAACCTTAATCAAATTTGACAGGATCAGTGATTAGGTTCTTACGAAGCTCCTTGCAGGTCCAATTTGAGGTGAAATTTGGTCCGAGCAAAAGTTCACCAAAATTGGCTCACGACTTGATGTGGAACCAAGTCAGAGCTCAAGGGAAGATCCAATTTTGATTGGGATCTTATTCTTATACCTCAAGGAAGGTATAGAAGGAGTTAATTTTATGATTAAGTAGGGTTTTTGTTAAACACAAAGAGTGTTCTGTTTTTGGGAAGCTTAATTTTGGAAGGGGATCAATTGCCTATGGACTGGTGAAGAAGTTTTCTGTTGGGAGTATTTGGGTTTGAGCCATGCATTTGGATTTCTCCTTTTTTTTGTGGCTCACATGTTTTACCAATAAATAGGTTTTAGAAGAGGCATGGATGAACCTTGATCAACTTAGGTTCATTTGGGGATGTTGTGGATGTTGTTGACCATATTATTGTTGACCATATTAATGATGGTTTCAAGATAGAATTTCTGCTGATTATAATTTCATTTTATGTTCTAAGGTTAAACCCATGTGGAGTAGATTTTAACTTAAATCCTTGGCTTCACCTCATTGGCTCACCTATGAGGTGGATAATGTTGGCTAAAATTTGCTGAGATAGCCTTCCCCACATAATTGCATCAGCTCATTCTATGGATTAAAGGGAACATGACACATATGCTTCTTACTCAAGTTTCTCCTCATGATAAATTTAACCATGATAAAAAAGGTTTAGGTAACCTATTTCTCTCCACTGGTGAGGTTTTGAGGTGCTCTCCACCTAAGCTTCCATGTCATGCTTTGGCTTCAAGAGGGAATGACACATGTCCCTTCTTTCATGATGGTGTTGTATGGTGTTATAATGACCTTTAATAATGGTTAAAATCATGGTTAATGGGGTGGGTAAGGTGCCAAATATGTCATGATGGGTCTAATGGGTCATGGGTGACCCATTGATGACTTCCCTTAAATTAGATTTAATCTTAAAAATTAATTATGGTGATGCCATTTAATTTAGGGTTAAATTTTATTAATCCATCTTTAATTGATTATATAATTAATCAAAAAGAGAGGAAATTACAAAAATGATTTTGTGTGTTGATTATTTTACCGATTTTGTTAATTTTGTTTAAAATTGAATATTTTTAACAACTTTGACCAACGTTGACCAAATTTGACCAAAGTTGACAAATTCATGTCTAGAGTTGACAAATGTGACTTACCTAACCTTGTCATGGTTGGGTTAATCATGAGTCCATGGACTTTGATTATGTGTCTTGGTTTAGTCATATTATCCAAAGTTGACCCCTCAAATTATTGAGTTGACTTTTGGGTCAATGCGATAATTATTAGGTCATACATTAATCATTTTGACCAAATTTAATTTATTTGGCAAAGGTTGACAAATATAGTCCATGTGGTGGTCATTAGGTCATGGATTGATCATTTTGACTAAGTTTGACTATTTAGGTCAATGGTTGACCAATATAGTCAATGTGGTTAGGGGTGTAAACGAACCGAACATGGACAAATAGAGCTTGTGTTAGTGTTCAGTTCGTTTGAAATTTAGTTTGTTTGAAATAAGCTCATGTTTGAAATTGTTTGTGAAGTCATTTTTCTTATTCGTTTCTTAATGAACGAGCCGAACACAAGCTGTTCGCGAATGACGAGCCAATTTGACATCTTTAATATTAATATATGCAATATATTATATTAAATATTATATTAATTCTATAACTTATATTATAAAAAAAGATAATATCTATATTAGTATATTACTAATATGATATATTAATTTATTATTTTTTTATTATTATTAATTTATTATATTTTATAATTTATAAAATTTAATTATTTAAATTATCATAAATTTTTTGTATATTATTTTAAATTATTTTATATTTCGAACAATAATGGTTCGAACACGAACGAACGCATCATTGTTAGTGTTTGGTTCGTTTAACTAACCGAACGAAAAAAAATTAATCACGTTCGTCTCGTTCACTTATCGAACAAATCAAATACGAACTCATTTATGAACCAAACACGAACTGTTCACGAACAATGAGCTTTTTTGACATGCCTACATGTGGTGGTCATTGGGTCATGGATTGACCAAGTTTGTCTTTTTTAGGTAGAGTGTTGAAAAATATGGTCAATGTGATGACCATGGAGGTTCATTTTAGTCATTTTGACCAATAGTTGATTAATTGTATCTGTAGTTGATGAAATGGCCCAGTTTAACTATTTTGGTGTTTTGGAATGATCAAATGATCCAATTTGACCATTTCATGGTTTAGACTGATTCACTGGTCCAAATTGACCAAAGTTGACCAAAATTAACTAATTGGGTCAAAGTTAACCAATTAGATCAATTAAGTGTCACTGTTGATTTAATAACCATTATGGTGGCCTTTAAGTCAGAGTTTAACCAGATCAAGGTTTGTCGCTATTGAGTTGATCATTTTAGGTTATTGTCATTATTAAGATCCAAAAGGAGTGCTTTGAGGGATATTTCAATTTTTAGGGTTTTATTGACCCTAGATATACTCAAAGAAGTTAATGTTGGCAGACCCTTTATCTTGATGATCACAATTATTATTTTCAAGTCTTTTAACTATGTCTGAGAATCTTAAGTCATAAGATTTCTCAAGTTGAATTTCGTATATGGATGTTATTATAAGACCTTCACCAAAAGTGAGGTCCATAAATGGGCCCCCAATATGTGTGGAATACTGGTTAAGTATGCCGCACATATTGGCATTGACTGAAACGTCACAAATAGTTTTTGGATTGTCGGTTATCGGATAATTTTGAGAATAAATGTCATGTCCCCTTAAATGAGATCTCATATTATTTTTATGAGTACTGCATAAAGGAGTGATAAGAATATAAGATACCCATTATCCTATGTCAGGAAAGGTTTATGTCAAAAGGAATGCTCTGCTTTCGTGGTATGAAGGTCTTATATTCAATAGCTAGAGAGAGAATGGATACCATACCACATCTCGATATATCAAATATCAATATGCAAATTTTGAGAAGGAATGCTACACGACTTATATCCTTTCTCAAACAAAGAGCTAATGGAATGTCATGCTTCCTGTAACTAAGGAGAGAATGGATACCATAACATCTCTCAGAAATGTCAGATGTCTATATGTTGATTTTGAGAAGGAATGTTATACGACTTATATCCTTTCTCAAAGAAAGAGCTAAAGAAACATGTTTCCTATAACTAGGGAGAGAATGGTTACCATACCATTTCTAAGAAATGTCAGATGTTGGTCTATCAATTTTGAGAAGGAATGCTATACGACTTATATCCTATCACAAAGAAAAGCTAAAGTAAACACCATGTTTCCAAGCTAAGGAGAGAATGGATACCATGCGATCTCTCAGAAATGTCAGATGTCGGTCTATCAACTTTGAGAAGGGATGATATACGACTTATATCCTTTCTCAAAGAAAGAGCTAAAGGAACATCATGTTTCCTATAGCTAGAGAGAGAATGGACACCATACCATCTCTTTGAAATGTCAGATGTCTATATGTTGATTTTGAGAAGGAATGTTATACGACGTATATCCTTTCTCAAAGAAAGTGCTAAAGGAACACCATATTTCCTATAGCTAGGGAGAGAACGGTTACCATACCATTTCTCAGAAACGTTTGATGATGGTCTATCAATTTTGAGAAGGAATGATATACGATATATATCCTATCTCAAAGAAATGCTAAAGGAAACACCAGGTTTTCTATAGCAAGAGAAAATGGAGAGTATGTAAAAATACTCAATCTGAAATTTCCATTAGAGATTTGATTTTAAAATTTGAAATGTGATTTTTTATGTTGTTTTTCATTTTTAGGTGTATTGTTTGGCATTTTCAGACCAGCATAAACATTGTAGACAATGAAGGAATTTCCACAAGATTTTATTTCATCATCTTAGATAATGTACATCGACAACAATATCGATAAGAAAAGTTGGTAGCACATAATATGTTATAGATGAAACATCATATCTTATAGAAAACCTACTGCAATAAAAATATCATGTCAAAAGTCACGTCATCTTTCATTTTTTCACAACCTTGGATACTATTAGACCTATTATGATTGTCTAGCACTCCAAGATATTATCAGAAATAAATTCTGTCAAATATATCTCAGATGCTTGAACATCCATAGGGTCATGGTAGTTCCAAAGGTTGTAGTCCTTCAAGCTCTGGGATTGGCATATGGATGTTTCTCCGATCGCATTCTTTATATGTTATGGAAATGCGATATCTACTCACACTTGATATGCAGTATTTGGATACATCAACTCTGTTTCCTTGTAATAACAATATTGTCCCCCATGGAAGAGGAACTTGATAAGATCCACGGAATTCTCCTAGGCCCATAATTAGTATTTCCCTTCCAAACATGATAGAGAATTTGTTCATCAATGATATCATACAAAAGGGTCTTTCAAAGTCGTGACTATCAATATGGGGTGGAATACAATCTCCTTCATCATACATGTTGATAATGCAGCTATCTGGAATACAACTAGCTGGCGTTATGTTTCAAATTACTAGTCACCTAATGATTTGAATGATCATTATAGGAAATGAGTCGACTTGTTCATGTCGTAAGATTCCCGGAGGATTTCCATCTTCATGTACAATACAATTGTAACAACCCCGCATTGAATGATTACCCGACCTTTACAACGTATCCATTTATTAGGTTCGAAAAATGTCCTTTTTCTGAAGCGTCTGACTCATCCAAGATCGCGTGCCTCCATTATATGTTCAATAATAGCTGCTTGGTCATCTTCATCAAACACTTTAGTGAATAGCTGATCTCCCTCAAGTATATTTATATTTTGACCATTAACATGCTTGAACTGTTCAAACATATACATGCAAGATACCTCTTTGGAAATGATTTGTTTGTCAGTTAGTTCTTTTGATGTCGTAAGGTCGAGTGCTAGTGTATATGGAGTTGGAACAAAGATTGTTCATTCTATCTTTTCCACCTCTTCATATTCTAGGTTTTGAATTCCTAAAACCAGATATATCTCCCCAGGGGTATCTTCAGGGATTCAAAACTCAAATTCAGTAGTGTCTTTCTCCATAATTTTTGTATTTTGTTGTTCTTTTTCTTCTTGTTGTTTTAGTCATTTATTACGATTTCTTCTTTGGGACTGGGTTAGTTCTGATGTTAATTTATTAATACTAGCAGCAGATGCTTCAATAATGCCATAGTTGGGCTACCACCACTAATTTTATTTTTTTAGCATCAAATTTTCGTTTTTGACTGATCGGTTTTACTTCTCTCCTGACGATATCCTGTTGTCAGATTTTAAATTCCAATACAGGTGTTTTTTCTTCGGCTTCCTTTTTGTTAACAATAGACAATAATGGTCCATTATATAAAAGCTCGACTTGTGTCAAATTGAAGTCAAAATAGATCCTTGCTCCCTTGTCAACACATCAACGGTCCAATGTCAAACAATCATCGCTTTGAAAAGTGATAGGACAATGTAAATGTCAGACTACATTTCAACTTAATAAAATATCATTTTTTGTCGTTATTATTTTATTTTGTGAAGGAATTAAGCTTTTTAAGCACTAGCTTAATAAGTAGAATGGAGCTCATAAGATACAAAAGCCAAAGATTGTACAATGAGGATGAATTTTAAAGTTTTATTATTTCCCAATTTACAAAACAAGTCATTATTTTTCATGTTGCATAATATTCAAATACCTCCCATTAAATGGGGGCATAGTTCTTTCTCCTTTACAATCGATCAACTGATAGGATCATCCTGAATATGTCTTTTCAATAGCATATGGGCCCTCCCATATTGGTTCAAATTTCTCGCTTCAAAATACTAAGACTAATTCCCTGATCTAAAATATTCTTGAGGAAACTAATTTGTCATGGGCTCGCACCATCTTAGCTTGATATAACTCTAAATTTTTTTTGGGCTTGTTGACGTTTGCCTTTAAAGCTTTCAAGTTCCTCAAGTCACAATTTTAAATTTTCTTCTTTTGTTATTTTATTAGCGATTGCAACCCTTAGAGAAGGAATTTGAACTTCGAGTGGAAGTACAACCTCAGAACGATATACAAAAGCAAATAGTGTTAATCATGTTGGTGTTTGGTATGTAGTTCTGCAAGCCCATAAAGCTTCAATCAATTTCTTCAATCAATTTTTCATGCCATTTTTTCATGCCATTGCCTTGGGGTATTTGGCTAATGTTTTCCTTAAAATCTCAACCAACATTTTATTGAAAGCTATAGCTAAACCATTAGCTTTTGGATAATAAATTGTTGAATATTGCCAGTCTATTCCATGTCTTTGTACCCCTTAGGGATGGACTTTGAACTTCGAGTGGAAGTACACCTCAGAACATATACCAAATCAAACGGCGTTGATCGTGTTGGTGTTTGGTATGTAGTTCTGCAAGCCCATAAAGATTCAATCAATTTTTCATGCCATTGTCTTGGGTATTTGGCTAATGTTTTCTTTAAAATCTCAACCAACGTTTTATTGAAAGCTTCAGCAAAACCATTGGCTTTTAGATAATAAATTGTTGAATATCGCCAATCTTTTCCATGTCTTTGTATGAAATTGTTCATTTTTTATTCTTAAAATCTAGTCCATTATCCGAGATGTCCCATCGAGGAACCCCAAATCTATTGACAATATGTGTTTTAACAAATTGGAGAACCTGTTCTGCTTTGACTTCTCGAAGCGGCACTACCTCTGCCCATTTAGAGAAATAATCTGTAGCATCTATGAAAAATCAATGTCCTTTGGATGATGGAGGATCTATAGGGCCCACTATATTTGTGCCCCAATGTTCAAATGACCAAGATGCAATTGTTGGATGTAATACATTTGGTGGTTGATGTAAAATCACTCCATGAACTTGGCACTGATGACATTTCTTCATGGTTTCAAGGCAGTCAGTCATCATTGTTGGCCAATAATATCCTATTCTTTTAATATTCTTTTAATTTTCATTTTCATTTTTCATTTTCATTTTAGGCCCAGATTGATGTGCATCACACTAACCTGAGTGTGCTTCTTTAACAATCTCTCGAGCTTTAGATCAGCTCAGACATCTTAACCAAATCTGGCAAAGGATCGACCATAAAGAACATTATTTATCAAGGCATAAGTTAATGCTCTTTGTTTAAATTGTGTTGCCATATAATTATTTTCTGATAAATGATACACCTAAAATAAATAGTGTTTTTAAACACATTTTTATACCTATTTTTTAAGATATTATGCTTTAGTGGAAGGTATTTGTATGCTTTTCTTTCAGGTACAAATAAAAAGCTGAAAAATGCTAAAAGGAGTGAAAAAGTATCAAATTTAGAGCAAAAATGTGAAAATTGTGCCAAAGTATTTTGGCGCCTAACTGCCAGATCCAGCGCTTAAGTGCCGGTGAAACAGATAAGTCCGTGCCTAAGTGTCAGAGGCCCCACGCTTAAGCGCCAGAGGCAGTTATGTGATGGTTTACTTCATTTTGCCAAATTTTGAAGGGTCCATTGAGGCACTTATTGGCGAAAGAGGGTGGTTATGACCCCTAAAAAAAAATATGGTTATAAGACTTGTGAAAGCAGACATCCTTTGGAGAATACATCTAATTGGGACACATTTTGAAGAGGTATCAAACCACCTCTTGAAGATTTATAAAAGAAGGAAGTTGAGACTTTTTGAAGTGTGCTTGAAAGTTCTGGAAAGGAGGAGTTCTGAGAAGAGTTAGAGATAGTTTTGGAGAGGTTTTCAGGCACCACAAATTTACTTTATATTTTTTGTTTTTAGTTTTATTGTAAGAGTCAAGAGTGTTGTAAAAGAGAAGAGATTCAAAGGAAATTCAAGAGTTCGGTGGAGGATTTGAGATAAGTTTTTATCTTTTATTTTTAAACTACTTTTGGTTTTAATTAAGACTTCTTGTTGGTTTGACAATGGTTTCTACTTTTAAACCAAAGTGTGGTTTTGTTTTCTCCATGGAGTCTGAGTAGTTTTCTTCATCTTTCTCCTTAAAATGATAAGTAATTAAAAGTATTGGTGAATGTTGTGGAGAGCATTGATCCTTAATGTTGTAAGAAGTTGTAATGATTTAAATCCACGTACTTCATTTACTTCTTGATTTGCCCTATCCATATGTTAAAATTTGTTGTGAGAACATGTAAGAATAGGGTTGGTATCGTCTCAGTCAACAATTGGAAAGAATCACATGAGGTTGTATGAATGAGAAAGAAATTCATATGATTTAGTGCAAATAAGTAGGAAAATATTCTTTGAAGGGTGTAGAGTTAGAGGACCTTAAAGTGACAGGTTATAGCTCCCAACTTGGTTTATTATTTTATGTTCTGATTCAAGATGTTAGCCCCTAAGTGGAAGGAATCGAGGGAACTCTAGGGTGAGAGCTATTATCTTCCTTGCCTAGCCGGTCTTCCGAATTATTCAAACTTTAAATTAGCCAAAATTCTTTATAGCATCTCTAGTAAGGGTATCTCTAGTAAGGGTAAAGAATTAGTAAGGGTAAAGAATGTTATTGCTCCTATTTGGCACAACACAATTTGTATACTTTCACAATAGAATTTCAATACTTATTACTCACTTATAATAAAGAGAAAGATATTTTCATATCAAGTGCTTTTCTTTTACATAAACTCAAGTTATCTTTAGATGTTCTATAGTTTTATCAAAACATAAAAAATACCAAAAAATTTAAATTTTAAATACTATGAAAATATCTATAGTTTATGTAATTGTCTTTTTAAAATAGAAGGTTTGTCGATAAATAGTGCATGTTGCTTAATTTCCCTATGGCTTTGATATTCAGGTCTTAATCAAAAAGACTTATATTACAGTGGTTCTGTTGCGAAGTAAGGAAACACTAGTGAAAAATATCATCAAAGACATTGTTATACTGTTGCATATAAACAGTTAGGATCAAGTTTTTAACACCGTTGCTGGGGAAGATTTGAAAAAAATTATTTAAAGCAAAATTTCTATTGTAGAAAGTCTTATTAAAACTTTAAAAGTTATTGTAGGAATGTATTATTATTGTATTTTATTTTGTGTATGTTTTCTTGTATTTTATTTTATGTTAGTGTATGCGTAGTTCAGGTTCTAGAGTAGTGCCCTACAATTCTGAATTCGAGAGAACTGTTAAAAAAATCATAAAATCCAAATAAATTAAAAATTTTGAAAAACATAAATAAAATTATAGAAATGGTAAAAAAAAATGATCAAAATGCTGAAATTTATCAAGAATATAGACCTTTACGAGATTATGCCAACCCTACGGTAGATGAACTTCAATGTAGTATTAAAAAACCTACTGTAGTGGCTAATTCATTTGAACTTAAACCTGTTGTTATCCAAATAGTATCAAATAATCAGTTTGGGGGATCACAAATTGAAGATCCAAATTTACATCTTACTAATTTTTTAGAATTGTGTGCTACATTTAAATTTTATGGTGTATCAGATGATGCCATAAGAGTTAGGTTATTTCCTTTTTCACTGATGGATAAGAGCTAAGATGTGGTTGAATTTGTTAGCACCTAGATTTATCAGAACTTGAGGTGATTTAGCACAAAAATTTCTTGCTAAATATTTTCCACCATAAAAAAATGTGAAGCTTAGAAATGATATTACATCTTTTACTCAGTTTGAAAGGGAATCTTTTTATGAAGCATGGGAATGATTTAAAGAGCTCTTAAGAAAGTGTCCACACCATGTTATACCAGATTGGTTAATAATTAAAAATTTTTGTAATGGATTTGCTGGGTCTCAAAGATCTATTATCGATGCTGCTGCTGGTGGTTCACTGATGTCAAAACCATCTCATGACGCTTATGCTTTAATTGAAGAAATGACTACCAATAATTTTCAATGGCCTTATTAGAGGGTCAATCCTAAGAAAGTTGCCAATATTTATGAATCTGATGCATTTACTATGTTAGCAAATCAAGTTACTTCAATTTCAAAGAAGTTAGACCAATTTGGAATGAATTTTTCTCAAACATGTCTCCATGATTGAAGAGAATTCATTAGGCTAAATGGTAGATTCTCAATCATCATTAGAAACTTTGAATGTCATTAATAACAAGCAGAATAACCCATTTTCAAATTATTATAACCTAGGTTGGAAGAACCATCCCAACTTTAATTAGAATAACGCTACATGTGGTAATAATCAACAATGGGGGAACAACCAAAGAAACCCATTGGGAAACTGGAACAACCAAGGGAATAATAATTATAGCTTATCCTCCAGGTTTCAATAGTAATACACAATTTAAGGAGAAAAATTTATCTATAGAAGAAGTGGTGTTACAAATGGGAAATCAGTTACAAAGTCAAGGAGCTACAATTAGAAATATTGAAAATCAACTTGGAGAAATCACAAATTCATTAAGTAATAGATCCCAAGGACCACTTTTTAGTAATCCTAAAACAAATCCAAAAGACCAAAATAAAGAGCAAGTAAAAGCCGTTCAACTAGAAAAAGTAACTGTGATAGTTTTAAGATATTGCATATGCATTGATTAACTGTGACTGTGAAGAAATATAGCAAGGAACACTTTTTAAAAATATTGAAAATTTACCTATTTGAGATAGTGCATGGGTTAGTCCAATTCACTGCGTTCCTAAGAAAGGAAGAGTAACTATGACTGTGAATGAACATAATAAATTAATATCTACTAGAAAAGTCACAAGTGGCGAATAAGCATTGATTATAGAAAATTAAATCTTGCCACTAGGAAAGATCATTTTCCATTACCCTTTCTAGATCAAATGCTGGATAGACTAGCTAGACATAAATACTTTTGTTTTCTGGTTTTACTTTTGTTTTCTGGATGGATATACTAGTTATCACCAAATACAAATAACTCATGATGATCAAGAGAATTCAACTTTTACCTGTCCGTATGGTATATTTTCTTTTAGAAGAATGCCCTTTGGTTTATGTAATGCCCCTGCTACATTTCAAAGATATTTCAAAGATGTATGATGACTGTTTTTTGTGATTTAATTGAACATGAAATGGAAGTGTTTATGGATGATTTTTTTGTATTCAAAACTTCAAAAACTTCATATGACTCGTGTTTAGAACATTTATCAAAACTTTGTAAGCGCTGCGAAGAAACAACTCTAGTCCTTAATTAGAAAAAATACCAATTCATGATAACAAGAAGAATTGTATAAGGACATAAAATATCAGAAAATGGTATGGAAGTAGATCCTGCAAAAAGTCAAGTGATTGCTAATATGCCTTACCTTATCTAACAAATGTTAGGGAAATTATGAGTGTTTTAGGACATGCTGGACTGTATAGACGATATATTAAAAAATTTTCAAAAATTGCTAAGCCTTTATGCCATTTACTAGAGAAAGATGCATTTTTCAATTTTTTTCAATTTTAATGAAGAGTGCCTAAAAGCTTTGGAGTTATTAAAAGAAAAATTAATCAATATTAAGACATAAAATATCAAAAAGTTTCACTAGATTGGGGAAAACATTTTGAACTGATGTGTGTTGCTAGTGATTATTCTATTGGAGCTATTTTAGAACAAAGATATGATAAAATTTTTAAAGTTATCTATTCTGCTAGTAAAACTCTTAATGAAACTCAAATTAATTATGCAACAACTAAAAGAGAATTATTAGCTATAGTATATGTCTTTGATAAATTTAGATCATATTAAATTGGAACTCATTATGTAGTGCATACAAATCTTTCTGCTATTAAGTACTTAATGGAAAAAGTACTTAATGAAAAAACTTAATGGAAAAGAAGGATGCTAAACCGAGACCTAAAATGGATTCTTCTTTTACAAGAATTTGACTTTGAAATAGTAGATAAGAAGGGAACTGAAAATCAAATTGTTGATCATTTGTTCAAGCTTGAGTTAGGAAAACCACTTTATTTTGAAAAAAAGAAATTAATGAACATTTTCAAGATGAAAATATGTTCAATATTAATGATTGGTGTGTTTCGTGGTATGCCGACATTATGAACTTTCTTGTTAGTGATATTAGACCCTATGACCCTATGGAATGACATACCAACATACCAACAGAAGAGGAAATTTATTTCGAAAGCTAAGAAAAATTTTTGGGATGACCCATTTTTATTTAAACAAGGAAAAGATCTGATTATTCAAAGATGTGAACCTTTAGAAGAGACTTATGAAATTAACCAAAAATGTCATAATTTTGATTTTGGGGGACATTTTGGTGTTGATAAAATAACATACAAAATTTTACAATCTGGATTCTATTGGCCGACTATCTTTAGAGATGTTAATGCTTATATTAAACTTATGATAGATGTCAACGAGTAGGAAATATTTTTAGAAGAAATGAGATGCCCCTCAATTATATGCTAGAAGTTGAAATATTTGATGTTTGAGGATTAGATTTCATGAGACCATTTACACCATCTTTCAAAAATTTATACATACTGTTAGCAGTAGACTATGTATCCAAATGGATAAAAGCTGTTGCTTTTCCTCGATGTGATGCTCAAAGTGTTGCAAATTTTTTGAGAACAAACGTATTTTGTAGATTGGGATGCGGAGAGTTAACATAATTGATTGGGGAAATCATTTCAGAAATGCCATAGTAGAGAAATTAAAAAAGAAATATCATATAAATCATAGAATTGCTACTGCTTATCGTCCTCAGACAAGTGGTTTGGCCAAATTATCCATTGAGGAAAACAAAAGAATCATGGAAAAATCTGTGAATCCAATAAAAATGGATTGGCCAGTGAAACTTGACTATGCTTCGTGGGCCTATAGGACTGCATACAAAACTCCTGTAGGAATGTCCCCATATAGGCTAATATTTGGGAATGCTTGTCATATACCAGTTAAACTTGAGCATAAAGCATGTTGGGTAATTAAAGAGTTCAATTATAATTTAAAAGATGCTGGTGAGAAAATTTTATTACAATTAAACGACGTTTAATAGATAAAGAATGAATGTTACAAGAGTGTTAAGATATACAAAGAAAAGATGAAGATGTGGAATGATCAAAGGTTTGTTACTAAAAATTTTTAGCTAGGGTAACAAGTTTTGCTATATATTGCAAGGTTAAGATTATTTTCAGGCAAACTTAAGTCGAGGTGGATGGGCCCATTCGTTGTGATAACGTTGTGATAAAAGTTTATAAAAGTTTATCCTTCTGGAGCTCTGGATATTAAAGATCCTAAAACTGAGAAAGTATTTAAAGTAAATGGTTGTAGACTGAAACCTTATTTAGTAGGGGATCAACATAAATTCAACAATTGAATGATGTTGGGTCAACCAGAATAAGCACTAGTTACATCGGGTTGATGATGTTAAACCAACTCTTTGTGGGAGGCAAACCATAGTTATCAGTGTATTTTTCTTTGAAAGTTGTTTGTGTGAGATTAAGAAAATTTGGGTAGTAATTTTGAGACAATTATGTGTTAGTAATGATTTTAAGACTTTATTTAGTGATCTATACCATATTTATGTATTTGGGTAGTAATTTTGAGACTATTATGTATTATGTTGTTTGTGTGAGACTTTATTTAGTGACTATTTTGAGACTATTATGTGTTAGTAATGATTTTAAGACTTTATTTAGTGATCTATACCATATTTATGTATTTGGGTAGTAATTTTGAGACTATTATGTATTATGTTGTTTGTGTGAGACTTTATTTAGTGACTATTTTGAGACTATTATGTGTTAGTAATGATTTTAAGACTTTATTTAGTGATCTATACCATATTTATGTATTTGGGTAGTAATTTTGAGACTATTATGTATTATGTTGTTTGTGTGAGACTTTATTTAGTGACTATTTTGAGACTATTATGTGTTAGTAATGATTTTAAGACTTTATTTAGTGATCTATACCATATTTATGTATTTGGGTAGTAATTTTGAGACTATTATGTATTATGTTGTTTGTGTGAGACTTTATTTAGTGACTATTTTGAGACTATTATGTGTTAGTAATGATTTTAAGACTTTATTTAGTGATCTATACCATATTTATGTATTTGGGTAGTAATTTTGAGACTATTATGTATTATGTTGTTTGTGTGAGACTTTATTTAGTGACTATTTTGAGACTATTATGTGTTAGTAATGATTTTAAGACTTTATTTAGTGATCTATACCATATTTATGTATTTGGGTAGTAATTTTGAGACTATTATGTATTATGTTGTTTGTGTGAGACTTTATTTAGTGACTATTTTGAGACTATTATGTGTTAGTAATGATTTTAAGACTTTATTTAGTGATCTATACCATATTTATGTATTTGGGTAGTAATTTTGAGACTATTATGTATTATGTTGTTTGTGTGAGACTTTATTTAGTGACTATTTTGAGACTATTATGTGTTAGTAATGATTTTAAGACTTTATTTAGTGATCTATACCATATTTATGTATTTGGGTAGTAATTTTGAGACTATTATGTATTATGTTGTTTGTGTGAGACTTTATTTAGTGACTATTTTGAGACTATTATGTGTTAGTAATGATTTTAAGACTTTATTTAGTGATCTATACCATATTTATGTATTTGGGTAGTAATTTTGAGACTATTATGTATTATGTTGTTTGTGTGAGACTTTATTTAGTGACTATTTTGAGACTATTATGTGTTAGTAATGATTTTAAGACTTTATTTAGTGATCTATACCATATTTATGTATTTGGGTAGTAATTTTGAGACTATTATGTATTATGTTGTTTGTGTGAGACTTTATTTAGTGACTATTTTGAGACTATTATGTGTTAGTAATGATTTTAAGACTTTATTTAGTGATCTATACCATATTTATGTATTTGGGTAGTAATTTTGAGACTATTATGTATTATGTTGTTTGTGTGAGACTTTATTTAGTGACTATTTTGAGACTATTATGTGTTAGTAATGATTTTAAGACTTTATTTAGTGATCTATACCATATTTATGTATTTGGGTAGTAATTTTGAGACTATTATGTATTATGTTGTTTGTGTGAGACTTTATTTAGTGACTATTTTGAGACTATTATGTGTTAGTAATGATTTTAAGACTTTATTTAGTGATCTATACCATATTTATGTATTTGGGTAGTAATTTTGAGACTATTATGTATTATGTTGTTTGTGTGAGACTTTATTTAGTGACTATTTTGAGACTATTATGTGTTAGTAATGATTTTAAGACTTTATTTAGTGATCTATACCATATTTATGTATTTGGGTAGTAATTTTGAGACTATTATGTATTATGTTGTTTGTGTGAGACTTTATTTAGTGACTATTTTGAGACTATTATGTGTTAGTAATGATTTTAAGACTTTATTTAGTGATCTATACCATATTTATGTATTTGGGTAGTAATTTTGAGACTATTATGTATTATGTTGTTTGTGTGAGACTTTATTTAGTGACTATTTTGAGACTATTATGTGTTAGTAATGATTTTAAGACTTTATTTAGTGATCTATACCATATTTATGTATTTGGGTAGTAATTTTGAGACTATTATGTATTATGTTGTTTGTGTGAGACTTTATTTAGTGACTATTTTGAGACTATTATGTGTTAGTAATGATTTTAAGACTTTATTTAGTGATCTATACCATATTTATGTATTTGGGTAGTAATTTTGAGACTATTATGTATTATGTTGTTTGTGTGAGACTTTATTTAGTGACTATTTTGAGACTATTATGTGTTAGTAATGATTTTAAGACTTTATTTAGTGATCTATACCATATTTATGTATTTGGGTAGTAATTTTGAGACTATTATGTATTATGTTGTTTGTGTGAGACTTTATTTAGTGACTATTTTGAGACTATTATGTGTTAGTAATGATTTTAAGACTTTATTTAGTGATCTATACCATATTTATGTATTTGGGTAGTAATTTTGAGACTATTATGTATTATGTTGTTTGTGTGAGACTTTATTTAGTGACTATTTTGAGACTATTATGTGTTAGTAATGATTTTAAGACTTTATTTAGTGATCTATACCATATTTATGTATTTGGGTAGTAATTTTGAGACTATTATGTATTATGTTGTTTGTGTGAGACTTTATTTAGTGACTATTTTGAGACTATTATGTGTTAGTAATGATTTTAAGACTTTATTTAGTGATCTATACCATATTTATGTATTTGGGTAGTAATTTTGAGACTATTATGTATTATGTTGTTTGTGTGAGACTTTATTTAGTGACTATTTTGAGACTATTATGTGTTAGTAATGATTTTAAGACTTTATTTAGTGATCTATACCATATTTATGTATTTGGGTAGTAATTTTGAGACTATTATGTATTATGTTGTTTGTGTGAGACTTTATTTAGTGACTATTTTGAGACTATTATGTGTTAGTAATGATTTTAAGACTTTATTTAGTGATCTATACCATATTTATGTATTTGGGTAGTAATTTTGAGACTATTATGTATTATGTTGTTTGTGTGAGACTTTATTTAGTGACTATTTTGAGACTATTATGTGTTAGTAATGATTTTAAGACTTTATTTAGTGATCTATACCATATTTATGTATTTGGGTAGTAATTTTGAGACTATTATGTATTATGTTGTTTGTGTGAGACTTTATTTAGTGACTATTTTGAGACTATTATGTGTTAGTAATGATTTTAAGACTTTATTTAGTGATCTATACCATATTTATGTATTTGGGTAGTAATTTTGAGACTATTATGTATTATGTTGTTTGTGTGAGACTTTATTTAGTGACTATTTTGAGACTATTATGTGTTAGTAATGATTTTAAGACTTTATTTAGTGATCTATACCATATTTATGTATTTGGGTAGTAATTTTGAGACTATTATGTATTATGTTGTTTGTGTGAGACTTTATTTAGTGACTATTTTGAGACTATTATGTGTTAGTAATGATTTTAAGACTTTATTTAGTGATCTATACCATATTTATGTATTTGGGTAGTAATTTTGAGACTATTATGTATTATGTTGTTTGTGTGAGACTTTATTTAGTGACTATTTTGAGACTATTATGTGTTAGTAATGATTTTAAGACTTTATTTA
>NW_018224200.1:27474-27754 GCF_001263595.1 Phalaenopsis equestris
CAAAGGGATTTTCGCAGCAGAAGGGGATAGATTATGATGAAATCTTTTCTCCTGTGGTCAGACATACTTCAATCAAGGCAGTGCTTGCATTAGTAGCTATCTGGGATTTGCATTTGGAGCAGATGGATGTTAAAACTGCTTTCTTGCATGGTGATTTGGAGGAGCAAATTTACATGGAGCAACCAAAAGGGTTCACTCAACCTGGACAGGAGCATCTGGTTTGCAGGTTAAAGAAATCGTTGTATGGGTTGAAACAGTCTCCAAGACAATGGTACAAGCG
>NW_018224200.1:28567-44629 GCF_001263595.1 Phalaenopsis equestris
TGGGCATTGAGCAAGGTGGAGTTCAGTTGCATTGTGACAGTCAGAGTGCTATTTATCTGGCTAAGAACCAGGTGTACCATGCGAGAACCAAGCACATTGATGTCAGGTATCACAAGATCAGAGAGTTGATTGCTTCTGGGGAGATAGTGTTGCAGAAGGTTCATACTGATGAGAATGCAGCTGATATGTTGACCAAGCCAGTTACTATCAACAAGTTCTTGCATTGCTTGGACTTGTTGAATGTTTGCAGTTGCTAGAGAAGCATGGTGGCCCAACCCACAGTGGTGCAGGTGTAACTCCCAGGTATTTTTCTCCTAAGGGGCTGGATATTCGCCAAGGTGGAGATTTGTTATGGTATGGCTCATATACCATATCGGGACAGACGCTGGATCGAAGCGGAGCAGAGCGGAGCGAAAGAATCTGTCCAAATTGGGAAGTTACGTGGGTTGGGGTGCGGGGGCAAAGCCCCGCGGTATGGTACAGGGGTAATGTTGTAATTACATATTGTGCCTAGGTTTACTCCTGGGGTTATAAATAGGCCTGTTAGTAACCCCAAGAGGAATCCCTGATTTCTGTAAACTCTTTTCTGAATATTGAAAGGAACTCGCCGCTCTGCTCCGGAGGACGTAGGCATCTTTGCCGAACCTCGTTAAATCTCTGTGTTCTTCTGGATTTGTGTCGATTCTGGATTTGCTAGTTGCTTGTTATTCACTATGCCTTGATAAATCATATCTTCTTAATTACAAGCAAAATTGTTCTTTTTTGTATGGTAGCTTTCATGTGATGGTGGATTAAGGCTCACTTTCCAGCTCATTAGACTTTTCCAAAGAAGCCTAGCCAGGTTTGTTAATAGTCGGGGGACTATTCGGGGTTAAAACGGTGGAGAAACGGGATTCCTGATTTTACGATATTTAGGGTTGTTTACTTTTGATAGGAATTAAGCAGTATGTAGGGCCTATTGGTTTTTTTGGAGTTCAAAAAACAAAGTTTAGGTGTTAGATATGTAAATATGTTAGATATGTAAATACGTTTAGGTGCTAGATATGTAAATACATAGGAATTGGTGGTATGTATGTAAATTAACCCTTTTTTTGGCGGTTTAAATGTTAAAAAACAAAGTTTAGATGTTAGATATGTAAATACATAAGAATCGGGTGGTATTTACATGAAGGCACTTTATTTGCATGTTCTTCAATTATGTTGTTTATATATAGCCTTTCAAGCTTAAAGATTGCATTTGTGTTCATTTGTTTTTTATGAATTATATAAGGAACAAATCTATAATTAAATATTTGGGTTTTTTTTTGTGTTGTATATAATTATATCCGTGATAGGGTTGGTGTAGCTCCTGTGACGGACAAAATTAGAGAAAGTAGTCTTATATGGTTTGGTCATATTAAGTGTTGACCATCTAATGATCTGATTAGGAGAGTAGATGTTTTAGATTCGACTTGTGTTAAGAAAGACAGAGGTAGACCTTGAAAGACTTGGGCTTATTGTAGGGCTTATTGTAAGACTTGGGCTTATTGTATAAAAAATGATCTTAATTTATTAGAACTAAAAGAAAATATGATATTAAATAGGACACAATGGAGAAAAATTTTCAGTACATGAGGTTGATATTCATGAAGATGCTGTTTATTATACACCTCCAAAGAAAACTGTATTTAGTGATCTATACATGCTAAAATGAGATTTTGAAAGTTAAGTTGACTGGTGTAAAATTGAGCACTGGCGCTTAAGCGCCAATATTCAGTGGTTAACCGCAGGAGTTAAAAGCTATGTACGAAATTTGGTTCTAGAAGATTTAACTGCCAACTGGTTGACTAAAATGTGTCAAGGCAATTTTAAGATGTGTCTAGGAGTTACTAGAGGGATTTAGACCGATAAATAGAAGGGTTTTGTGAAGGAATTTTACCCTAGATCATTTTTAGCCCTAAAAGTCTAAGAGAGAGCTATTTTGAGAAGATGTCTTCATGGGAAATGGATTTAAAGAAGAAGGAAGAGACCATAAGGAAGAGATTCATTAGTCAAATGATTCATTAGTCAGGAAGAGATTCATTAGTCAAATTTCACATAAGATGTATAACAGTTTCTTGGCCATTAGTGTTGAAGGAATATGAAAAAAGATCAACGAAATTGAGACTATCATGGCTTTGCTGGAGACAAAGGCAATTAAGATTCATGCACCTCTAGAGCATATTGGATGGCAATTGAAAATTCCGTTTAGCTATGCTAGTTATATAAAGGAAGCAGATAAGGAAATGTATCTTAAGCAGAAATGGATTGAAGAAGATAGTATCAGAGCTCGTCACCACCGTCCGTTTTATCAGCTTTATATTTTGATTACCCAAGGAGAGACTAATGAAATACTGGAATTTGTCCCAACAAAAGAAGAATGGAATTAAGTTTAGTGTTAAAGTTTATTTGTTAGGAGTTGTTGTTTAAATTCTTAAGTGTTAAATACTATTTTTTGGAGTTTATGTTAGTTTGTTTAGTGTTTGTATTTAGAAAGATTTTCTTATCCAAGATTATTTGGAATGAGAATTAAGTGTTATATATATATTTCTACTCATTTCTGAATGAATGTATATGTTTGGTTTTGTGAAAATTTGTGTTATTTTAGCCTCAAATCAAATGAGTTATATTAGAGAATTTTGAGAGAAAAAATATAGAGTTAAGGGAAAGGAAAATAGTCTTTTAGGTGTTATGAGACGATTTAGGGGTAGTATACTTAGGCTATAAGTGCATTTTACTTAAGTTCAAAATATCAAATATAGTGCATTGGCACCTAAACACCACATTCTCGTGCTTAACCGCGATGTAACCCGAGAGATTTCTTGGTGGAATTGAGAAAAATTTGCTGGATTTGGATTTCTTGAGGTAAGAGCTTCACTTCTATGTAAAAATTTTGGATTTTCACCATGTATTTTGAGTACATTTGGAAGAACCAAAAAATCACTATTCATGGTGAAAAATGAGGAAAAATCTTTTAAAATGAGCACTATTCATGGTGAAAAATGAGGAAAAATCTTTTAAAATTGCATAGAAAGTTTAATTTATGCTTATAAGAGTTAAGTTTAGTAGATGAGACTTGATTTTAGATGTTATTGTGGAGTTTTATGAATTTTGTGGAATGACACCAAGAATGAAGAGGAGCAAAGGAAAAAGTCACTTTGATTCGAGCAAGTTTGTGAGTGTTTGTGAGTTTGAAAGCTTTGTGAGTTTGAAAGCTCAAGATAGGTACAATGATTCTTTGCAATCATGAAAACTTATCCAGGAGCGATGTTTCAAGAATCCAGGTGGATCCATAGAAGGTCTGATCTTTCGCCGACAATGGGAATGATTTTGCTGTTTTTCTCTTGTAACTGTTATTTCTGTAGTTAAGGAGTTCTATGTTAACATTTCTGAGGCTGAAGATGATCGAGTCATGGTATGAGGAAAATTTGTACCTTTTCCACTAAAGGTAATCAATATGTTTGACCATCTACCACCTGATACTTTGTGTTTTTATGCAAACTATAGTCCTACTGAGATGGAGCTAGATGATATTATTTCATATTTGACTGTTGGAAAAGGGCTCTGAAAAATTATAAATGAGAGAAGTGTCAACTTTTCCACCTCAAAGATAAGTGCACCTTCAAAGGCATGTCACTATTTTATTTCATCCCTTCTATTATTGACAAATCATCTCAACGAAGTTACCAGAGGGAGAGCAATGTTGAACTATTGTATTCAAGAAGGCAAGCACATCGACATTGGAGCTTTGATCTATCAGCCTATCATCAGTTCTGCCACTGCCGTTACTACTGTAGGTCTGAGATTTTCTTCCTTGATCTTTTTCTTTGTGTGAGCAGGCTGGAGTAAGATATGATAGATGGGAGGAAGTAATGTTGCCTCTAAAGCCAATTATAAGTGCTAATGTGAGGTCATATTCTGAGCATTCTATCTTTGGCTAAAGAGGAGGATTTTTACGGAGTTATCGAATAGCAACGTCTGTTGCTTCTACCTCTGCTGCTTCTACATTTAGGCCATCTACCTCACGAGCTTCTACTTCTAGAGGTGAGTCTACGAAAAACTCAAAGTCAAATATTGCAGAGGATGATGGACAATATCAATTATACCATAGATAAGGTAAGAAATTTAGAAATCTTTGCAGGTCATATTTATGGGTATAATAGAAAAAAAAGTGATTATGAAGAGAAATTTCATTCATCTCTGGAAAACCTCATTAGGGGCAACCAAGGAGTGCAATTTCCTTCATATCCTAGATACCCTGATTATGAGTCAACAAATGTTTGGAATAACGGTCATTCTAAGGATGATGAGGAGGAGGGCTGAGTTATTTATTTTTATGTTGTAATATGTGTTGGACTAGGTGGTTTGGATTTGCTACATTTGCATTTGTGTACCTATTTAGACCTTGTGATGTGTGACACTTTGATTTTTTTTAATTATTATTGTGATGTTGTGTTTTGTTTGTATTTTTTTTTAAATTCTAGGGTAGTAGTTGTTGATGTGTGTTAATTTTTGTGTTTTACTTAGTTAGAATTGAACTTATTTCTATGTCTTGTGAAAAATTGAAAATCTTATGTCGGCGTTATGTCGGCGTTATTTCGGGGGTTTTGGTTTGGTTTGTGTGTTTGCCCGTAAGAAGTTGTCGGTTGCCGGAATCGAAATCTCTTCACCCGCTTCGGAAGGACGTTGAAATATGAAATCAAACTGACCCCATATTTTTCATAGTTTAAAATGAAAGAGCACTGTACCTCAAATCCTGTATTTATCCCGAAGGATAATCACAAGACTTGAGGATGAGGCTCGATCAAATAAACTAAGGAAAGTATGACGTCCGCTTGGTTTGTGAAACCTTTGTATTTGCCGACAAGTTCCCCTATTTAATATAAAAAATTAAATAGGGTTTATATTAAGCTGGGTTCGGACATGCTTCCTATAAGGGCAAACCCATATAGTTAATTACATTTTAAATGACCAAAGTCACCTAAGAAGACTCTCGATAAAAATCAAGAAATATTATCTTCAAGGGATTTCAAAGGGTAGGACTCTTCAACGAAATCGGACGTAGAAGTGTGAAAGGAGATTGGTTCAAAATTGGAACATTTTATTGTAGAATCCAAAGGAGAAAGAGCTAGGGGATGTCAGGGATCCAGAGGCGAACCTCGGTGACTTCCCAAGCTATCCTAATGTTTGGCTTCAGTTTTGAGGAGAAATATTTAGGTGTTTCATCCTGCCAATTTTATTAGTTAGGGCTTACATTCGTGTGAAATGATCACACAAATAGCCTGGAAGACGGGAGGATTTAGGTCGTGACAAACGACAACCTCGGAAACCTAATACGAGTTAGGGATTATATTATATAGCAGGGCTATACAAAAGCCTAAAGATAAGGTGAGGATTTACGTTACATAAGAAAGCAACCTCGAAGTCCTATGGCTTTGTTGTTTAAGTCTAAGGAAGAAAGATTGGTTTAGCTGGGGAAAAAAGGTTTTACTGTTGAAGATGGCCGTGCTGCCCACCAAGCTAGCTCCAAGCAACTTGCCGCGACGAGTTTGAGTTATTTAGTGTGTCAAGTTATAATATCAAATCAGGTGGTTTTATGGTCGAAGTTCTTTAAATTTTATGAGGGCCTATTAAAGTTGATTAGAGCGACACCGATTAGGATCCTACGGTTCCCTCGTTCCGGCATCACTATTTTCTATTGGATTCACTTAGTTCAAATGAACTTATCAAACCCAACTTAATGTGTTCCATAATTTCATTTAAACCGTGGGAAGCCTTGTTAGCAACCGCAGGTTACCTCCTCCGAGGGATTCCCAATCATCCGATAGGGACGTCTTAATTTAGTTGAAGTTGTAGTTTTATGTGATGTTTGTGATTAAATTTTGAGTTGTTTTATATTTTGAATGTTGTGGTGGTGAATTTTATCTTGGTTGATTTTAGTTTTGGTTTCGGGTTATGATTATGGTTAACATGCAAGTTTATGTAGGTAACTAGAAGCATGAAACATAAAAGGAAAAGGCAGAAGAAAGACGATACTATAAACTGTAAAAGCGTACCTGGCGAGTCTTCTCGTTCCACCACCTGAAACTTAAAATGCATGTTAAGGAAGTTTATGAAGAGCAGGAAAGGTAAAATTTTGGTAATTTTCCTAACCCTATATCATATCTTGGTGAGTCCTTAAAAGCTTGATTAAGGATGATTTCATTGAGCGAAGCATATTAAGTGTAATAGGCCTCTGAGGCATCCATCAAGTTAAGAGGGGGAAACAGGTCCATGCTTCTCCCACACCAACTAGTGAAAGACCTCGAGTCCATTTAAACTTATTATGTTTCTTAATGGTTCATCTTGTGAATACTTCTAATGCTCAGTGAACATTGATGTCTCAATTATCCTTAAGAATACAGTAATTATCATTTGTCATTTAATTTGAAAATTATGTGGGTGAAGACCCTTAAAGAGGTAAGTTAGTGTAATTTGAACACTTAGCCAAGTTTTTAATCCTAATTGGGCTTAGTGGTGTTTTAAGGCTGTTTGATATAATTATGTTTATTTCTTTAATCCTCATTTAGTCAATTTTGGTTTGACTTAAGTCACCACTAAGCCCTCAAGACTTAGGTGAGTGTCTTAATTAGTTTTGAAAAGGGTTAAGCTATAAGTGGTCATGATTCATGATTTGGATTCTATTTGAAAATCAAAATAGGGGCATTAAATTGATTAGTTATTGACTTTAAAAGTCATGCCCCTAAGTCCATGATCATTTAATTTTAATAAGCTTCCAAATTTTAATAATTTAGAAACTTATTATTCTTAATTAAGAAAGTGAGATTGGTTTCTACCAGTTAACCCCTTTGTGTTTCAAACATCAATTAAATTGATTAAGATAAGAGGTTACCCATTTTCCCTCCATGAATTAGGCCTAAGTGTTAACTAAGGCAAGGTTTCTAAAATTACACATTTGCCCCTAAGGCTCTAACACCTCATAATTTGTCAAATTCAATTCAAATGACTTTGAAGTTTTTATCCTACCTTATTCATGAGTCAATTGAGATATCAGAGGAGAAAATTTGATATTTAAAACTTTAATTTAATTTATATAATTATTTTAAAGCAAAAATAGGATTTTTCAAAGAAAATTCGTAACGAACAAGGTAAATTATAATCCCTTGAAATTTTTACTGGAGGTAGACCTAGACCAGAGAAGCTTTTGGATCAAATTTCATAATTTTGTGAATTCTCTATGATTTATTAAAATTATTTTAAGTTCTGGACTATTTAATAAAAAATAAAATATTTTAGGTTTTGAAAATTAAGTTTTATTTTTTTTAAAAATCTTCCTAAGTTCAGAGAACTTAAAGGAGCAAATTTTTAGTGGAAACTCATTTTTAGCCTTTTAAAATTATTTTTAAGCTTTGAAAATAAATATCTTTATTTAGAAAATCAGCAAAAATATTCTAATTGAGAACTCAAAGGAGCAAATTTTTTAATTCTCTAATTTTTTCTTGATTTATTGGGATTATTTTAGTGGAAACTCATTTTTAGCCTTTTAAAAAATATTTTTAAGCTTTGAAACTAAATATCTTTATTTAGAAAATCAGCAAAAATATTCTAATTGATCCTAAGTGATTAGGAAACAATTTAGAACATTTCCATGAGTTTTATTATTTTTCTGATTTTTATGAATTTTTAATTATTTAAATATTTAAAATAGGCTAAAAATCAAGTTTTTATTATAAATATTATTTTTTTTCATAAAATACCCCTGATCACAGAGAACTCAAAAAACTATGTTTCATAATTTTTTGAGTTATATTTTTATGTTTAAAAATCATTTAAGTGTTAAGAGTGATATTTATCTTTAAAAATAAATTTAAGCTATCAAATGAACTCAAAATATTTTGAAACTTTTATGATGAGTTCTCTGGATCATAAGTCATAGTGGAGATCAGAAATCAAGTCATTTAAATGTTTATATTTTCCAAAATTAATTATTTTAGTGATTTAGATATTGAAAAATTTAAGATTATTTTAAATGACTTGACCCATGAAATTATTTTCAAAGGTTTCTCTGGTCATGGAGGACCTTCCAAAATTTTCTTGGGATTTAATAGCCAATATGCTAATTTCCATGATTATTTTAAAGAAATGATGTGAAATAACTTGAAAAATATGAGTCTCTGTATGGGGACCTTTTCTGACTTTGGATAAATCATAGAATACTCCCCCTAACAGAGGCTACAACATGTCAAAATTTCAAGCTAAGGTGGTGTGTCAATATGCATGGAGAATCAAATGATTCTAAATAGTGTTTAATTAATTAAAAATATTTTATGCATCAAATAGACTTTAAAATTATTATATCAAATAGACTTTAAAATTATTCCACATTGTTCTCCTCTGTTCACTGAGCAAGAGGGTATTTTTATTTTATTTTTGTGATTTTTTTATACAAAGTTATGGATTTTCTATGTTAAAGGTATTTAAATAAATAGGAAAAAGCCCTATTTATCTATTTAAATAGCGCGTGATCTATTTAAACAGCGCGTGCTGACTAGATCCTAGGCAGCTCCAAAGGCATGCGTGGCGCGCTCTGGTTGGACGCCGCCATCCACGTAGCTTGCCGACTCGACCCGCTGTTTTTCCCGAAGCGCTCGATCTCCCCCATCCATTTGATACACGCTTGATCGAACAGCGCCCCGTCGTCCGATAGAATGATCCCGTGCCCGTCCACACTAAAACCTTAAGATCTCGGCCTAGACTCAACCAAATCACTTCGGGTTTGATCCTATGGACTCGTTTAAGTGAGACAAAGATATCCACATGGTTAAGGTGCCATGAAATCAAGCTTAAGGAAGTGAAGAATCAAAAAAAGCTCAGGAGGAGGATGAGTTTTATACCTTTGCTCTGAGAAGGGAGGCTTTGATCAGAGATGCTCGACACATTTGTTGGGGTCTAAGCAGGCTAGGGATTAAGCTATTGAGTCCTTGGTCTTGTTGTAAAGCCTAGGTATGAATTTGACTAAGCTCGATTTCAGGTGTTGGTCTAGAACTATGGTAGAGGCTCTGTGGAAGGGGGATTTGATGGGGCTTTAGATTCTTTCACTCTTGTGAAGGTGTGGGCACAAGCAATTGAAGTTTGGTGGAGTGTGGAGGTGTATTGGGTTCTGTCCTGGTTTCCGATAAGGTTTCAAGCTTAAAATTGAGCTCCGTCAATGGCAATGGGTGAGGGAAACTGGTTGGAATGCACTGAGGGGATCTTAGGGAAGCTCTGTGTGAAGTTTGGAGAGGCCTCTATAAGAAATTTGCAACACACCTCCCATGGCTGTGGGAGGTCAGTTTTTATAAAAATGGCCATGGGGTGGCCCTCAGGGCATAAGTTTGGGTGCATTGTGGTGCTTAGGTGGAGGAGAGAGGAGCTCCATAGTTTGATTTGGATGAGCTGGCCTCTAGGTTTGATTTGGGTGAGGTTCCATGGGGGTGGCTCTTAGTTCTGGGCTTTTTCGGCCACTAGGACGGTCGGCTAGCCAGGGGGAGGTGGCTAGGAGCTCAAGGAACCCAGAGGAATCGATCATATAAATTTAATACAAATGTGTTTGGATTTGGCAAAGATATCTTAAGCATGTGCATTTTTGGAAATAAGATCCCTTAATTTATGGGACCTTTGGTCCATGGCTTGATTTAGGTGATTTCATGTTGTTTGGACTGGTCACTAAGTTCAACTAATGGTTGTGGTGGAGTTAATTTGGTGGCTTTAAGGTGGTTAGGCCACATTTAGTGTATGGGTCCAAGTGGGTGAAAATGACCAAAACTTTGGTTTGGGCTAGGTTAGTCATGTCAATTGGCCCAAATAATTATTGTATTTAGTGTAGATGATCATAAGGGACAACTTTGGTGAAGGATGGAAGTGGTTTTGAGTCCAATTGAAGGGCCAATTTGAAGGAATTTTGAACTTTAACCAATTTGGTCATGTTGGGCTAGGCTTGGGTTTAGGTTGGGTTAGCCTTGGGTTAAGTCCAAATTGATTATTTTAAATGGTCAATAAGGACATTATGAAGATTTTCCAACATGAATTAGATGCCAATTTGGAGGTTAAGGCAATCAATTTGGTGAAATTTGGGGGCTTAGCCAATTTGGGGCTAGATTTGGGAATTTTGGATTTAGGCCAAAATCAAATGGATATGAGGCTTCACCAAGGTCAATTGATGGCTGATTTTGATGTATAATAATGTTATAAAGATTTTTCGACATTAATTGAGGCCAATTGACTAGGCTATGGGTTCAATTTGGTGAGATTAGTTCACATGGTAATAATTGGGGTTTTGACCCAAATCAAAATTGGGGTCAAATCATGGACCAATTGAGCTTGGATTTGGTTTAGTTTGGTCATATAAAAAGTGAATTTGAGTTTAGGATTGGAATTGGGCTCAATTTAAATCAAATTGATGGACATTTGAGTTGGATTTGGGGAAATTTGGGTCTTTAAAGGGCAATTTCAGGATTTTTGTTAAAGATGGTCAAATTGGCCAAATTGGGTCATGGGGTAATTGAGATAAATGAAATTGGGAATATTTGGGATTTATTGGGATTTTCTAGGAATTTTTGGAATTTTTGTGATTTTGAGCCCAAGAGGGGTATTTTGGTAATTTGGGGGTGTTTTAGGGGTAAAAGGCCAAGATGGGTATTTTAGTAGAGTCGAGGTACTAACCATCACCAATAAGCCATGGACCAATGGTAACCCCATTTTAGGTCCTCTACATAGTGGTCTTAGCTAAACTATAGCCCTAGGGCTAGTAGGTTTAGGGGATCATTTACATGAGTGTCCCAAAAGATCAAGGTTCTAGGCTAGAAATTTGAGTTTAGGGTTGTGAGTGATTGTGAGTGTAGGTGAGTGTAGTGAATGCCTTAGCTCTAAACCAACACCCAGGGTTAACCTTAAGGTCCAGCAGTTCACATAACATATAATGGAATTTTATGAATATAATGAATGAGATGACCCCACCTACTAAGTCTAAGTGTTTAGAGGTTATGACCAATATGTGGAACTTCAGGTTGAGTAAGGAAGAGGGTACAAATTCTAATGGTGAGGGTGCCTTTTCTAGTTTTCTAGGAACAATCAACAGGAAAAGTCCTATGGCTAGGCCCTAGGCTACTAAAGAGGAACAACTAAACCTCAACTAAAAATGAGGTCAATAAATGTACTTCCAATAGGTGTGGTTTGCTAGGAAAGCACACCGCGCATATTGGCGTCGACCAACGAGATCAACAAAAATTAATACAGACTCCTAAGTTAACAAACCCAGAAGTACGTGTAGAGTTGTGTGTGTAATTTGTTTCTGCCAGGGAATTAGCAAAGAATTAGCAAATGGGAATTAGCAAATGTGTGCTTAATCAAGTCGAGAAGTAGGGACTCTCGCCAGAGTTTCGAGAGTGGACTTTTGAGTTATGAAATTTCAGAGATTTCCAAAGGATGGGAGTGAAGATGTAAGTGTTGACCCCGAGGTAGGAATTAAAATTCAACTATAAACTCGAAAAGAGAGAGATAGAGAGAGAGAGAGTCGAAGCGTAAAGACCGACCTCGAATTTAATGAGTCAGAAATGTAGGATTGATTCAGAAATGAGAATTGAAATGTAGGTCAATTCTCAAAAGAGAGTGTCGGAATGTAAGGAACGATCTCAAATGTAAAGAATCAGAAATTTAGGACTGATTCAGAAATGAGAATTGAAATGTAGGTCAATTCTCAAAAGAAGGTGTCGGAATGTAAGGTCCGACCTCAAATGTAAAGAATCAGAAATTTAGGATTTATTCGGACGCGAGAATTGAAATGTAGTTCAATTCTCAAAAGAAAGTGTCGGGATGTAAGGTCCGACCTCGACTGTGTAGAATCAGAAATTTAGGACTTTTTCGAAAGTGAGAATTGAAATGTAGGTCAATTCTCAAGAGAAAGTGTCGGGATGTAAGGTCCGACCTCGACTGTAATGAATCAGAAATTTAGGACTAATTCGAAAGTGAGAATTGAAATGTAGGTCAATTCTCAAGAGAAAGTGTCGGAATGTAAGGTCCGACCTCAAATGTAAAGAATCAGAAATTTAGGACTGATTCGAAAGTGAGAATTGAAATGTAGGTCAATTCTCAAAAGAAAGTGTCGGAATGTAAGGTCCGACCTCAAATGTAAAGAATCAGAAATTTAGGATTTATTCGGACGCGAGAATTGAAATGTAGTTCAATTCTCAAAAGAAAGTGTCGGGATGTAAGGTCCGACCTCGACTGTGTAGAATCAGAAATTTAGGACTTTTTCGAAAGTGAGAATTGAAATGTAGGTCAATTCTCAAGAGAAGGTGTCGGAATGTAAGGACCGACCTCAAATGTAAAGAATCAAAAATTTAGGACTGATTCAAAGATGAGAATTGAAATATAGGTCAATTCTAAACAGAAGGTGTAGGAATGTAAGGACTGACCTCAAATGTAAAGAATTAGAAATTTAGGACTGATTCAGAAATGAGAATTGAAATGTAGGTCAATTCTCAAAAGAAGGTATCAGAATGTAAGGACCGACCTCAAATGTAAAGAATCAGACATTTAGGACTGATTCGGAAATGAGAATTGAAATGTAGGTTTATTCTCAAAAAAAGGTGTCGAAATGTAAGGACCAACCTCAAATGTAAAGAATCAAAAATTTAGGACTGATTCAGAAGTGAGAATTGAAATGTAGGTATCAATTGTGAGAGAATTGAAATGTAGGTATTAATTCGGAGATGAAAGAATTGAAATGTAGGTATCAATTCAAAGATGAAAGAATTGAAATGTAGGTATCAATTCAAAGATGAAAGAATTGAAATGTAGGTATCAATTCAAAGATGAAAGAATTGAAATGTAGGTATCAATTCAAAGATGAAAGAATTGAAATGTAGGTATCAATTCAAAGATAAAAGAATTGAAAAGTAGGTATCAATTCCGAAGATGAGAGAATTGAAATGTAGGTTTCAATTCCAGGAGAGAGTCAAAATTTAGGTATCAACCTCAAAATGTGAGAATCAAGATTTAGGTACTGATTTGAAGATGTGATTTGAAATTTACAAAGAGCTTGCGATGTTGAATTTGCAGTAGTGTGTTATACGAGAAAGTTGATTTTAGAGAATATTTGTAGAGTTTTGTGATGTCATGTGCAGAATGTGAAATTCTGTGAGGATGTTCAGAGAGTTAGTGTAGGTAACGATGGTTGTGCTGCGCGCACAAAGAGTAGGAAATTCTGAAAAGCATCCACTCAGCAGGTTTATCTCATTTTCTTGTTATTTTTATCACATTTAATTGATTTTTCAAAAATGTGTTTTTTTTTAAGTTTTAATTTTAATTGGATAAGAAATTTTTTTTGTTATTCAGTCATTTATGATTATCTTTCATTATTTATGATTATCTTTTATTTGTGATTTATTTATTGTTGAAGATTTGTCGTTTCGTTCTTTGCTCATTTGAACTCTGGACCATTGCATGGTTCGCGGCTTCCATCCATCGCACAAAAATGCAATTGACAAGAAGACACAAGTTGAGAGAAATTTCCATTAATCTGCTCCAATAAAGTTGCAACAGATCAAACATAGGCTAATGCCTCAAAAAGCGTACATCATGTAATACATGCTGAAATGCATTGAGAGACATCTCAAGATATGAGTACATCATAGACTGATTAGAACAGATACATGTCATGCTTGTAAGAAGAAAGCAAGTGAATCCTCTGCGCTTGGTATATCGAGCTCCCAATCAAGCAGACCTTCTGAGTCATGCTCCAGGATAAGAGTTCCCCTTGCATGTATTCAGAGGTACAACCTTCTCATAGCTCATAAGGAAACAGTTCTTCCAAATCTTGGTCTTGCTGGAACCCATATGGTAATTTACTGTCATCCATTCTGCGGAAGGTCACGGACACCCTACGGTGTCGTACTCCTGGAATGTAGTGTTTGGCCACGTCCTTTGGCAATGTCTGCACCCGCACCGTTGCCTTTGAGAACAAGTACTGAACCAACTGGAAGAGGAATTTCCACGGTTCCTATTAATTCACCAGGGCCAATTATATCGATTTATTTTCCAAACAAAATATTGCTCTTACTCATGAATGAGACCGTGCAGAAAGGGCTCACAAAGTCATGATGGTCAATGTGCGGAGGAATGCAATCACCTTCTTCATAAATGTTGGTGATGCAACTGTTAAGAATGCAAGTGGCGGGTAGGATATTCCACTTGACCATTCTCTTTATCATCCACTTTATCATCGGTGGTAACGGATCCAGTTGGTGGAATCTGAGGATCAGAGGCGGATTCCCCTGTCTGTCGTTTGTAAAATTGTAGCAACAGCCACAATGTATGGTGATTCGGTGATTCTTCCCTTTCCCCGCATCCACTTCTTCAGCTTAGAATACGTTTTTTCCATGAGAAGGCCCACTCGACCTCTATCTCTTAAATTGAAGATGCAGTCCAGAATGCTTCTTTCATCAGTTTTAGAGAAAACCCTGGTATGTAGCTCCAGGCCTTCCAATATGTTGATAAACTTTCCCTGAACCTCTTCATAGAACTCAAATTCTCTTTTGTTTACCTTGCTTATTTTGTAATATTCCACTATACCGGGAGCTGGCAGCTGTCTAGGATATTCCTTCCTTCGGGCCTCGGCGGGAATCCAAACCGGTGCTGGCTGATCCGGAATATGAGATTCAGCCTCAAGCGGGATGTATGATCCTGGGCTCCATGTTGCGCACTGATCCGTCCCCGGTGGGACATACGACTCATTTGCCACCAAACCTGGAGTTTGAGACTCGTTGGTGCGTGCAGTGTATTCTTCTAAGGTACTGAAATGCTGCAGATGTAGAATTTTGCAGTCCGACCATTCTACAAATGCGCCCGTGACTGATGTCCTGGCTGGTATCTCGACGTTGCATGTTGGGCAACCTATGCACAAGATATCTGGGACTGTGGGGGTACATCTGATTGATCGTGTCAGAAATCATGGCTCTTCATCTGTAGTGGGCAGGCTGGCAGAAGTCTCTCTCAGATCTGGATCGTAGATATGTCTCTCAGGAATGGAGGTAAGAAAACTGCTCACGTTTCTTTGGCACTTGCGCTCCTGTCGCAGAAAGACTCTTTGTACTCTTTGTTTCTCTTTGTTTCTTTCGGCTTGCATTTCTGCATTGCGTTCTGCGAAGTGGAGTATTTGGTAGTTGTTTACTGTGGACAGCTGTTAAGCCCCTTGCTGGAGTAGCTATCATGGAGGGCAGTCGGCTGGGCCCCTCCATCGGATCTTGTTCTGCCATCACATTTTTACCCTTACGTGACATGTCGTCTTGAGTGGTCACCCTCAACAGTGAAGGTAGTCCCTTCTTTTCTTTGTGGCTGACTATGCCCATTAGAGAACCGTCGAAGTCCATATCAATTTGGTTGAAATCCATGTTGAAATCTATGACACCTCCTTGTGGCGCCATCTCTTTATTCAGTGAGAGGTTCCAGCCATCCTGGAAGGCAAAGATCAGCCTCTGTTCTGACATTTTTCTGCTGACATTTCTGACATTTTTCTGCATACGACAGAAAGAAACGTCAGTGGGACGAAGTTTGGCATGGACAAGAACAAAACAAAGTGTTTATTAAATTAAATTTTAGTTTGTTTTGATGAAAATGATTACTCATTTTATGTGTGAGTTTTGTTTAATTTAATAGAGTATTTAAATTCAAAAGTAGAATAGAGAACATGTGAAGTTCAAAAATCTTTTCAAAATTTTCATTATATTGAGGTTAATTACAAAAATTAGACCCGGTCATAGACATATGGCCATATGGCCATATAGATAACCCTAAAACAATCAAAGTTTCAAACTTTCAAAGCAAGCAGAGGCAAGCGGAGGCAAGCGACATTAGGTTGCATAATAGGTTTTCAGGTATCGTCCATTTATCGGTAACATGGGTCTTTCACCCCGGAAGTCCACTAACTGGTAGGCTCCTCCTGTATAAACCCTCTCAACGACAAATGGTCCCTCCCAAGTTGGCTCGAATTTGCCACCTATTTTGCGG
>NW_018224200.1:44684-48879 GCF_001263595.1 Phalaenopsis equestris
GAATGTCCTTGGGCGGACCAATTTGTCATGGGACTTTACCTTCTTTGCCTGGTAAAGCTCCAAATGTTGTTGTGCTTCTAGTCTATTTCCCTCGAGACTCTCCAGTTCTTCAAGCCTGAGTTTTGCACTTTCTTCCGTTGTGAGTTGGTTGGCAACGACGACTTTGAGAGATGGTGTCTGTATTTCTAGAAGTAGCACGACCTCGGTCCCGTACACGAGCATATAAGGTGTACACTGAGTGGGAGTCCTGAAAGTCGTCCAGTAGGCCCATAAGGCTTCTAACAGTTTGTTATTCCAATCCCTTTTATTTTAATCCTGTGTTTTCTTCAAAATCTGTACCAGTGTCTTGTTGAAAGCTTCAGCCAGACCATTTGCTCTGGATAGTAAATTGTAGAGTATCTCCAATCTATCCCATGTCTTTTAACAAAATTGTTGATTTTCGTACTTTTAAAAGTTGTCCCATTATAAGAGATTATTCTTCACGGTACTCCGAATCGGTAGACAATTTGGCTTTTGAAAAATTGAAGGACGTGCTATGTCATAACCTCACGTAACGGTACTGCCTCTGCCCATTTGGAGAAGTAATCTGTAGCGGCAAGTATGAACCTGTGTCCTTTAGAAGATGGAGGGTCTATCAGACCTATTATGTCCATGCCCCAACACTCGAATGACCACGAGGCAACAGTTGGGTGCAGCACATTCAGAGGCTAGTGTAAGACCACCCCATGCACTTGGCATTTGTGACATCTTCTGGCTGTATCCATGCAATCGGACATCATTGCTAGCCAATAATATCCATGTCTTTTGATCTTCATTTTCATTTTTGGTTCTAACTAGTGAGCGCCACACAATCCGGAATGTACTTCTTTGACAATATTCTGTGCCTCGGCTCTGCTCAAATACTGTAGCCACATTTGGTCAAACGGTCAAACGATCTTCTGTAGTCTGTAGAGCACATTTCTCACCAAGGCGTAATACATGGCCCTTCTTGTGATGTGGTGTGCCTCGGACTTGTCTTCTGGCAGTTTTCCAGTATGCAAATATTCTATTAATGGCTTGCGCCAATCTTCTTTGATGTCCGCAACTGTATTTATCGTTTCTTCATTTTCAAGCTTGTGTAGAGTTTTGAAGTCATTTTGAGACAAGACTCATCTTCATTACACCGTGACTTCGATGAAATCCTTTGGAGGACACGCCATTTCCTTAGTGAGTTTTGCTAAAGCGTCGGTATGAGCATTATCTCCCCAAGGAATCCGGTAGAAAAAGGAATCCGGTAGAAATAGGAATCCGGTAGAAATTCACCTCAGGAATCTGCTCCAAGAGCTTCATCACGTATAAATGGTATTCTGCTAATCGTGGTTTTAAAATTCTGTATTGTGCAACGACTTGCTGGATAAAAAGTTGAAAGTCATCATAAATGGCAATGTTCTTTATATGGATTGAAATCGCCAACTCTAATCCGGTGATTAAAGCTTCATATTCTGCTTCATTGTTGGTGCACGACTTTGTCAGGTGGTTTGAAAATCTCAACATACCCCTATCTGGCGTAATAAAGATTAAACCGATCCCTGCCTTGCTGGTATAACTATCTCTGATCCTTTGCCTTTCTTGGCTGACGAGGCACCATCGAAGTACATTTCCCAGCGTTGCGCACTAGAAAATTCCATCTGTAGTATCTGCTCGTCTGTTAACTCGTCATTGAGAGAGGACCCAGCTTGCAGTGGGTGTGCAACAAGAAAATCTGCTAAAATCTGTCCCTTGATAGCACGGAGGGGCACTAAAGTTATATCAAACTTCAATAAGATCATTGGTCATCTCGCTAAACGTCCGGAGAGTGTTGGTCGGGTCATCAAAAATTGCAAGGGATTAATTTTCAAAATTAGGGTAATCTTGTGAGAAAGCATGTAATGTCTATGCTTTTGAGCGGCAAAAATTAGTGCCAGACAATGCTTCTCACTAGGTGGATACTTTATCTCCGTCGGTATTAGACGACGACTAAAGTAGTAGAGAGCATTTTCTTTTCCCTCATCATTGACTTGGGCTAAGAGGGCTCCAAGAGAGTCATCCAGAGCTGCGGTATAAAGTATCAACGGTTTCCCTGGGATAGGGGCTGCCAAAACAGGAGGCGTCATTAAATATTGTTTAACGTCCTCAAAGGCCCGTTGGCATTTCTCTTCCCAAAGAAATTTGGCGTTCTTTCTAATTAATGCCGAGAAAGGCTGACACCTACCTGGGAGATTAGAAATAAAGCGTCTCAGATATGCCAACTTCCCCTGGATGGAACATAGTTGTTTCAAGGTTTTAGGGGGAGGCATTTCCAAGATAGCTTTAATCTTATCCGAGTCAATCTCGATTCCCCGATGACAGACAACGAATCCTAGAAATTTCCCGGAGGTGACGCCAAAGGCGCATTTTAAGGGATTCATTTTAAGGTCATATCGTCGTAACCGTTCAAACACAATCCTCAAATCGTACAAATGGTCTATTTTTCATTTACTTTTGAAGACCAGATCATCCACATAGCATTCTACTTGATTGTGAATGAGGTCGTCAGAAATCTTTGTCATTGCACGCTGATATGTTGCTCTGGCGTTCTTTAGGCCGAACGACATCACTGTGTAGCAGAAGATTCCAATTGGTGTTCTGAAAGCTGTAAGCGCTGCATCCTCGGGAGCCATCTTGATTTGGTTATACCCCGACGATCCATCCATGAAGGAGAAAATTTCATGTGCTGAAGCGATATCGACCATCATTTTCGATATAGGTAGTGGAAACTCGTCTTTTGGACATGCTTTGTTCAAATCTCTAAAGTTGACACAAATGCGAATCTGTCCATTTTTCTTTTTAACCGGCACAATATTGGCTAACCACGTGGGGTACTGCTCATCTTTAATAAAGTTGGCATCTATTAATTTCTTTACCTTGGCGATGACTTGTTGTTCTATTTCGAGGCGCATTATATTGGGAGCTTATTTTACAGGGGTTACATTCTTGTGCACCCCAAGTTTATGGACTGTAACCTCTGCTCACAGTCCTGTCATTTTGTGGTAGCTCTACGCAAAGCAATTTTTGAACTCTGCTAGTAATTTGACAAGTTCTGCAGACTCTTTGTCATCAAGTAGAGAACTTATAAATGTAGGCCGGGGTCGTTCTTCAGTCCCAAGGTTAATCTCTTTCAATTCATCAATAGTGGATTTAATTTATTCCTCAAATTCTGGCAGAGCATCTTCTATTGGTTGATCAGTAGAGTCATCATCTACCTCAAGACAATCTTTTTCTGACTCACTAGTAATAACCATGGAAAATTCAGAATCATCGACTTGTCCAACTGTACCAAATCCGAGACCTTCTTTTGAATTGGGAGTTCATCTTTTAGTATTCCAAAATTTTTCAAAGAGTTGAAATTTATCTTTTGGCATTTATTTTGGTAAATGTCCCTGTTGAATCAACTTTTGAACACAAGGCGAGAAGTAAGACTATTCCATTAATTCATTAGAATCAACATCAAAATTTACATGTTTTTCATGCTCAGTAGAGGTAGAAGCGAGGTAAAATTTGATCGGCTTTGAACCAACACTACGGACTTCCTTGACCTCTAAACTCTCGACCTTTTGAGGGAGAATTAGAGTGAGGGTCATAGTATTCACATAGTGGATTATCCGATCATACATTGTTTCATATTCATTCCTCTTTGTATCTTCTAGAGATATCTCGTACTGAGGCTTCTTCTGCTTTGTCATCATTACCTCATCTTTAGAACTGTCTTCATCACCAATGTTGATAGTTGGCCTAGTCCATTCAACAATTAAACTGATCTTTCGTCGTCCACGTCCCCGGCCTCGACCTCGGGTGCGTAAACTAGAAGAACCTCCACCAAATCATTGTAGGGGAGTGGTAGAAGATCGTTGAAGCGGAGTAGTCTGGCCTCCTTTTTGTGATCCTTCAGAATCTTTATCTTTGTGTGTCAAAATTTCACGCGAGAAGACAGTCTTCTTTGGAGGCGCGTAGTAGGCAGCATCTTCATGGATACCAACTTCATGTACTAAAAACGGTTGTCGGTTGTAGGTCTCCCGGTTGTAGGTCTCCCTTGATGCAATTTTCTTGACCATTTTTCTGGTATTTGATGCACTGGTGAAGAGATGATGGAAACATATTGTGCTCATTGTCAGCACTATTTTTGGTGTGGGGTTTGCCC
>NW_018224201.1:0-1875 GCF_001263595.1 Phalaenopsis equestris
CTAGAACATCTCCTTATAAATTCTCTCAAAATCTTTTCTCCAATCTCTCTGAAATGGTAGAAATCTACATTTCTACTCCATTTCTAAAAACTCTAACTTTCTCCACACTTTTCCTAACATTCCTCTAAGAAAAAACCTACTTTTTCTAACATAAATTCATTTTTTTAAAGTGTAGGGATGAAATTTGAAGAGTTGTCACAAGAGTCCTTTCAAAAAGCGTCCAAATACGTTGAATTTCGGCCCATAACCGCCAAAAGTCCATAGTCGTCCCGGGCGCCGTCGAAGAGCTCGAGGGCGGCGTCGGCAAACTTTTCTATCATTTTTTGGTCTTCTCTAGTAAATCTTGCCGTCCGCTCCATTTTGGGCGCCGTCGGCGAGCAGACTGCGCAGCTCCACCGGTGCGCTCTCTCTGGCTTTAGCTCCGTTTCACCCCATTTTTGTTGTGTTGTGTTCCTAACTAATAGCCCTACAAAATAAACATGAAAACAATAGTCCTTTTAAATTGTAATCTAATTCAAAAATGTAAGAAGTGTAAAAGAGATTAAGCATTGAAAGACTTATCGAAAGGTGACAGGGAAAAATTTCATTTCCTGCTCGTTTTTGCTCCAAATTGCACCGTTTTTGTTTCTTTTTATTCAAAAGTCCATTTCTTGTATGAGAAATCAAAAACCTGCAAAATTCCTTCTTTTAAAGAGAAATATCATTAAAATTAAGCATAAAATGTATATGAAAAATCAAGCATTTTTTAGGCGTGTCAAGACCCCCAAACTTAACTGTTACTTGTCCTCAAGTAACACAATAACTTTAAAAACCAAATATGTTAGCTTGTGGTTGTGGGTTTCCGTAGAGTTTCCTATAATTTTGTCTCACAAATGTTATTGTGTAACTTTGGAGAACTTCTTGCAAATCAACCTAGAACTAGAGTGTAAGAATATCCCATATTCAGCTTAGGAATCCTGGTTTTCTATTTACTTCAAAAGTTATTGAAACTTGTCAAACTAAAGAATCATGGAAAGTATAAAAATAAAATTGAAGCACCTTATCTATACCAATTTGACCAATACCTTTTGAACTCTTTTCATTTAAAAAAATTCAAGTGAAACAAATTTTTTATTAGGCTTCTCCTCAAGCTTCTCCTCACATATTTTCTTTTGACTTTTCTTTTTCTTTATGGATTGTTTTTCAATCCTTTATTTTTCTTTTCTTTGAGGATCTTATTGATCCCGTTTTTTTTACTTTTTTTTTTTGTGAGGATTACTATATCTGGATAGCCCTTTATTAATTATAAATTCACTATTCTCTTTCTAAAGTCCAAAACTCAAAACTTTCCTTTCTTTTTAAAAGTGTAAGTATTAGTTTGAAAAAGGTTTCAATAAAGGCTCAATTCTCAACAAGTATAAATCTAAGAATCTTAGCTTTTCAAATATTCAACTTCTTTCTACCACAAATAGCAAAATCATTTTCCTAATGTTTCCTACAAAATATCTTAACTCTAGAACAATTTCTTCACAAAGGATTTCAACTAAATTATTTTTCTAACATTTTTAAAATCAAAGTTATAGTGACCTAAAGATAACACCACATGCCACAAGTCATTTTAAAAGTGATATCAAATTAAATACAGGTTACTGAGGACAAATAAAGTTAACTTTGAAAGTTATTTTTCTTTCTCCCCCCAAACTTAAATTTTTAAATATTTTGTAATTAATTATACAAAATGTAGCAGGAAGAAAAAGTAAAAATTAAATCTACTTACTACTACAATATCCTATCAAATTCATATACATGCATAATCAGGATAGAATGACAGCATAAGAAAGTAAATCTAGCCTAAAACATGCATGCAATAATATTAAACTAAAAGGAAGTATATTC
>NW_018224201.1:2452-5938 GCF_001263595.1 Phalaenopsis equestris
AGTTGTAGTGGACTCGTCAATCCAACTACTACAAGATAACATACAAGTCTAACCATAATAAGAATTTAATGAATCATCTCCCTCATGACACACAAAAAGCAAATCAAAATACTAACAATCCAAACATCTACCAAACATTAAGCAAACAGATCAATCCACACTAAAGCAAACACAATACAACACTAACAATCTTGACTCTTAAGCATACTAAATCAAACCACACAGATAACTATGGGTTGCCTCCCATAAAGTGCTTGGTTTAACGATGCTAGCACAACAAATGATTCCACCTGGATCAAAATTCCAATTAAGTAATCCTTGATCAATAGCCCAATTTTTTTCAGATCCAGGGATTCCTACAAAGTCCTTAAATTTAAATTTTTCTTTCAGTTCTTCTATTTCATATTGATTCATATCCTTGTTCCTCATATTTCTTTCTAGATACAATATTCTTCTAGTAATTTTCTCAAATTTCATATTAATATCATCCTTGAAATTTATAAAAAATGGATATTTATATGATACTTCATGATCTTCTAAATTTTGGATCAGATTCCTCTAGATAATTCAGATTCTAGATCAAATTCTTCTAGGTTACTCTTGTCCTTCTTCCCCTCGATACTGATTAAATGGTGGAGGTGGTCTTTCTATATCTATCTTAGTTGAGGAAATAAGTTTTTCTAATTCCATAAGAGTTTCTTACATTGGTCTTTCAATATCTTTATCCTCTTTTCTCAACTCAAAACTTTTTTTTAAAATATATCCTCAAATTCTCTTCCATGTCTCAGTTCAATAATTTTATCTTGTTCATCATTCAATTCAGGTTTTTCTTGTGATTGAGTCAAATTTAAAGATATAAAGACTGATGGTGTAGATGAATTCCCTAAATTAGTGGACTTTAAAATAGTATAGGGTACATTTGTATTAAGTTCATGAGATTTCTCAACAGATGGAATTAAAAGTTTTCTATTTTTAGTAACGTCCATCATTTCACAACTCTCCTGAACATACATACAATCTTCTTTAAACATTATTTTAGACTCATCATGAAAGCTCATTTCGATCTCATCTGTTAACTTATTTTCAAAACTCTTTTGGAAATGGTTTTTACTTAGATAATCAATTTCATCCAAAGATAATAAATTTTATTCATCCGAAAACAATCATCATCTTTTCTCTCAGTTGGATATTTCATAGCCTTGAAAACATTAAAAGTGGTTTCATGGTCATTAATTTTTATAGTTAACTTTCCTTTTTGCACATCTATCATAGCTTGTCCAGAAATAAGAAAAGGTCTCCCAAAAATAATGGGATATTCTTTTTCTTCCTCCATATCTAATATAATAAAGTCCATAGGAAAGATAAATTTATCCACTTAAACTGTACATCTTCTATAATCCCTTTTGGATAAAGATAGATCGATCAGTTAACTGAAGAGTTATAGTAGTGGGAGAAATATCGACTAAACTTAACCTTTTAAATATAAATAGAGGAATCATATTAATGCTCGATCCTAAATCACATAAAGCTTTTCCACATAATCTTTTTCCAATTACACAGGGAATTGTAAAGCTACAATGATCTTTAAGTTTCTGAGGAAAATTTTTCTGAAGTATGGTGTTGCACTCCTAACTGAGTGCAATTGTCTCATAATCCCCAAATTTCCATTTCTTGTTTAATATCTCCTTCATAAATTTTTCATAACTTGGCATCTGTTTCAAAGCTTCAATGAAAGGAATATTTATCATTAACTTCTTAAGTACGTCCATGTTTTGATAGATCCAGGTGCTAATGAATTTAACTAAGCTTTAGCTTTATCCCTTAATGAAAAAGAAAAAAGTCTATGCCTAACAACATCATTAGATACTCCATCATATTTAAAAATAGCACATATTTCAAGAAAACTGACAAAATGTAAGTTAGGATCTTCAGCAGGTGTTCCTCCAAACTGATTATTTTGTACCATTTGGATAATAGCGGGTTTAAGTTCAAATGAATTATCAGCAACATCAGGATTTTGAATAGTAAAGTAAAGCTCATCTGCTGCATGATTAACATAATTTGTTAAAGGACTTTGTCAATTTATTTGATTATCTAAGTTATTCGCCATTTCATTCAAATTTTTGAATTCCTTTTGTTGTTTTCAAAATTCTCTAATAGTCCATTCTAATTCTGAATCGTAAGGTACTAAACCTTCAGATCAAATATTTTGCATAAACAAATATAATAAGCAAAGAAAAATTTCTTAAGAATACTCTTAAGTATAAATAAATAAATAAATATATTTATATATATATATATATATATATATATATATATTTGGATTTTTGGTATTATTATTATTATTAATATTAATATTTTTATTTTTATCGCTAAATTTCCTAATATTGCCAAATCTATTTAATTTACTGTTAACTTTCCCAACAACGGCACCAAAAACTTGATCCTAATAATATAGTTGTGCAAAATATATAAATTTGAATTCCCTTTTCAACGGAGCCAAAAACTTGATGTGTTATTTTATGAATTAAAAATTTAAGTTATTTATGTAGGGATTCTATGCACGCAAGTATACATGTTGTTATCAAGTAATACAAGACTTTCTGTTTAAGCTCCAAAATATCGATCCCACAGGGAGGACTAATTTTAGATAAAAATTTTTTTCTTAGCAATACTTCTAAAACTATTGTCACTAATTTCCAATATTTAATGTACTATCAAAACTAAATTATTAACTACCAGCAAAATTGAAATGCAAAGTTTAAATAGTAACTACCAAACTATGTTTATGTGATGAAGTTATCTAATATGAAAAAGCATCTTTCCCACTACAATGAGTTTTTGGTAAAATGAGATGAGATAAATGGTTTAAATATGTATTGTGCCAAATAGGAATAATTTTAATTCTCTACCCTGATTCAGTGTTACAGAGAATCATTATCTAATCTCAGCTTTAATCTCTAAATCCATGGTTAGGCTGGGAGGATACAAGCTCTCACTCCATTGCTCACACTTTCCTTCCCATGAAGGCTAACACTCGCTTTAGTTCTTAAACACTAAGACCAAATTGGGGATTTTAGTCTATCACCCTAAAATCTCCAATTCTACTCCCAACAATGTATATTTTTCTATTTATTTGCACTTAATTCCATGAATGAAATTCACCTTCATGGAATCAAATATGATCCTCACTCAATTGTAGAATTCATACTCCATTTCCCGGATCAAAGGTTTCACAACATATTTTAACATTTCAATTGGCCAGATCAAAAAGTAAATTAAGAATGGAGTTGAAAAATCATACAATTTATTTTATATTTTAGAATTGGCACATCTAAATTATCTCTTCATTTTACCACATATCAGAGTAGAGAAAAAGATAATGGAAACTACTCCGACTTCATGAGAAAGATATAAGAAAACACAAATTTTATATATAAAAGAAAGTTCATACAATAATAATAAACAAACAACATTTATCTGAAA
>NW_018224201.1:6774-10074 GCF_001263595.1 Phalaenopsis equestris
GTGGCTCCTTTTCTACTTCCCTATAGTTTGAGAGGAAGTTCTCCATCTGTAAGAGATGACAAATTCTTCCCTTCTCAAAACTCGAGTAGAAATGCTCCTTTGAATGAGAGATGTGCCCTTGCTCTTGAAGGCTTCTGCAAGCTCTCTCACCCTCTTCTAAAAATTTGTGGCGGAAGAGGAAGAAAAAGATGAAGAAAACAATTTTTTTTGTGGAAAAAAAAAATGAATGGAAGAAGAAAAGAAGATGGTGATCTTCTTTGCTTTATCTCTTCTCCGAAACCATCTATTCTCTTTCAAATCTCTCTCCCAAATTCATTCTCTTTTTAGAAATGTAAGAAAGAAGAAGAAGGACGCACACTCAACATAAGAAAGCAAGAAAAGTAGGAAAAAATAAGAAGAAAAAGATATATGATGATGAGAAAAAAGTCCTTCACTGGGGCTCTCCACCTCAAGAAATCTTCCTTCTCTTCCCTCTATAGCTCTCTCTCAGTTTGAAAATAGTGGAGGATCTCTTCAAAAGTGAGCTCTTCCCCTCATTGTTTTTTGTTTGCCATGCCAGCCAAGTTTCTCGCATTGTCTGTTCACCTCCCATACAGTTGTGCTTTACACAGTCTGGGGAATAATCTTCTTGTTAGAAAATGGCATGACTTGATATGACCCCCCTTTGATTTTTCTTAACTCCATCCAAAAAGTTTCCTAGGAACCAGACAATGTTTCCCATAATGGTCCCCTCCATTTGGCATCTTAAGTGTGATGTGGTAGGTCTTGATGAAGAGAAAATTTTTGGGCACATATGCGTCAAGGCTCGGGTACATATGCTCTTGTTTACTTTGTTCGCATATCTTAATTGGGTGCTTAAGCACCAATGGGGGGCACATATGTGCTCCCTATATGTTTGGGAGCAATATCAGGTTCATTCTAGTGCATATGTGCCATTTGGTGGAGCATATGCATGCCCTTCTCTGTTTACCTTAATAAGGTTTTTTTAGACACTCTTGGGCGCATATACACCCATATTTGGTTTCTTTGACCCCAACATTACTATAGGTGCTACTTCTTGGGTGCATATGAGCCCATGGGCATTGATGCGCCCTTAGTGTGTGCTATTTTTCTACGTGTTTTTATCGGCACTATTTTGGTTGAGGGAGTTGCCGTAAGAAGCTGTCGGCCACTGGAATCGAAATCTCGTCGCTAGCTTTGGAAGGATGTTTTAATTTACACATATATTTAATTTTTAGAAAAAAATATGAAATCAAACTGAACCCATATTTTTCATAGTTTAAATGAAAGAGCACTATACCTCAGACCTTGTATCCATCCCAAAAGATAAAAATAAGACTTAATGATGAGACACGATCAAATAAACTGAGAAATATATGACATCCGAAAAATATATGACGTTTGTTTGGTCAGTAAAGCCATTTTATTTGCGGATAATTTCCCATATTTAATATGAAGAATTAAATAAGGTTTATATTAAGTTGGGTTTAGACAAGCTTCTGATAAGGGCAAGCCCCTATAGTTAATTACATCTTAGATGACCGAAGTCACCTAAGAAAGTTCTCGATAAAAATCAAGAACTAATATCTTCAAGGAGTTCAAAAGGATAAGACTTTTCAATAAATCGGACAAACGAGGTGTGAAAAAGGATTGGTTCAAGTTTGGAATATTTTATTTTTGGAATCCAAAGGAGGAAGAAATAGGGGATATCATAGATTCAGAGGAGAACCTCGGTGACTTCCCAAGCTATCCTATGGTTTGACTTCAATTTTTGAGGAGGAATGTTTAAATATTTCATCCTATCAATTTTATTTGTTTTAAGACTTACATTTATGTGAAATGATCACACAAATAGTCTGGACGATGTGAGGACTTAAGTCGTGACAAATGATAAACTCAGAAACCTAAAAACGAGTTAGGGCCTATATTATACAACAGAATTATACAAAAGCCTAAAGATGAGTTGAGGATTTATATCACACTAGACAAACAAGCTCAAAATCCTATGACTTCTTGTTTAATTCTAAGGAAAGATATGCTGTTGTAGATCCCCTTGCTGTTAAAGATGGTCGTGCTGCCCACAGTGCTAGCTCCAAGCTCCTTTTCTCTAGTGTGTCAAGTTATGTTGTCAAATCAGATGACCCTATGGTTGTAGTTCCTTAAAAAATTTATGGGGTGTTGACCTCACTTTTGGTTAAGGTTTAGTTTTTCCTCTTTAGTAGCCTAAGGTCTATCCATAGGACTTTCCTATTGACTATTCTTAGAAAATTAGACATGGAACCCTCACCATTGGAAATTCTACACTCCTCTTCACTTAGCTTGAAGTTCCACATATTGGTCCTAACCTCTAACACTTAGTAGGTGGGGTCACCATGGAGGAACCATGGGGGAACTCAAGATGAGTCACCCTTAGGACTGTTGGATCTTAGGGTTCACCCTGTGTGTTGGTCTAGGGCTAAGGCACTCACCTGCAATCATTGACACCCACAATCACTCACTACCCTAAACTCATAATTTCTTGGCTTTGGCCCCTTGATACTTTTGGGAGACCATGTAGGAGGTTCCTTAAACCCACTAGCCCTAGGCTAGGGTTTAGCTAAGACCACTACATAGAGGACCCAAAAATGGGGTTTCTATTGGTCCATAGATTATTGATGGTGGTTGGCACTCCAACTCTACCAAGATACCCAACCTAGCCTTTTGCCCCTAAACTTCTACCCAAAATACCCAACTTTGTTCAAAAATCATTTCAAAGACCTTGAAGACACCCAAACTACCTAAAATCACCAAAATTGGCCAATTTACCAAAATACCCCTCCTTACCCCAAAATTCTGAAAAGTCCAAAAAATTCCAAAAATTCCCAAAACCCCCCAAACATTCTTAATTTAATTTTTCTCAACTATCACATTACCCAATTTGGCCAATTTGGCCATCTTTGACCAAAACCACCAAATTGCCCTTTAAAGGCCTATATTTTCCCCAAATTACCCAAATGTCTATCCAATTGGTGTCAATTTTTCTCAATTTCAATTCTAAACTTAAATCCACTCTTGATGAATCCAATTGAAATAATTTTCAAGCCAACCTAGATCAAATCATAGTCCAATTGGTCCATGATTTGAACCCAATTTTGAGCTAAACAAAAAAAAACCCAGTTTGGCCTTCTCACTTGGTTCCACCAAATTGAACCCATAGCCCACTCTATTTGCCACAATTTTTGTTGAAAAATCCTCATAAAATCCTCATAAATCAAAATTGACCTTTAATTGGCTTTGGTGAGACCTCAATTTCATTTGATT
>NW_018224202.1:0-2255 GCF_001263595.1 Phalaenopsis equestris
TGGAGCAATAAAGGATCGTAGATGGAGATTTTACGGCTCCTTACCAAACAGAATGCATATGAATATCATCGACACCATTATAAGTAATTGTGTAGACTACTGAGTTGATTTTATGACTCATACTTATCTTCAAATAATTGTGTAGATTAAACATTTTTGGAATGATGCTGGCCAAACTTTCCAATTTGATATGAGTAAATGACTGATACGTATGACCAGGGGCATACCAGTACAGAGCAACAGTTTGACTGTTGAATATTTGTATGTAAATATATGGAAGTAATAGTGCAAAAGAATAAAGTTGATTGGAAAGAATACTTTGAATGGAAGAAGTCTATGCAACTATTTAGAGCTGAAATGAGATATGAGATATGCAAATTTGCTTTGTCAAGAACATGATCACAAGTTTATGTCTATTACCATTTATCTTTTTAGTCACCCAAGAAATCATCATTTTTTTTGCTAAAGTTATTAAGGAATGACATAGTTTTCTTTGTTTATAATGCATATCCAGCTTTCACCAAAGGCATTATCATTATTTGTTCGCTCTTAAATACATGCATTGGGTAGTTCCTTTTAATTGGCGTTGGCTATGATGGCTTTATTTATAATGCAGATCCAGCTTTCACTTTTAAATACATCTACACCTTTATACAAACATAGTTTTCTTTGTTTGTATACATGATTTGTTTATAAATACATGTTTTGTTCCTTTTAATACTGAGTAAGTTCTTTTAATCATTATTTGTTCGCTCTTAAATACATGCAGAGCAGAAAATGATTGAATTATTAGAAGCACGGATAGTAAATTCCATTTAATGTTAAAACGATGACATTATTGTTGAGCAAGAGCAGAAAATGATTGAATTATTAGAAGCACGGATAGTAAATTCCATTTAATGTTAAAACGATGACATTATTGTTGAGCAAGAGCAGAAAATGATTGAATTATTAGAAGCACGGATAGTAAATTCCATTTAATGTTAAAACGATGACATTATTGTTGAGCAAGAGCAGAAAATGATTGAATTATTAGAAGCACGGATAGTAAATTCCATTTAATGTTAAAACGATGACATTATTGTTGAGCAAGAGCAGAAAATGATTGAATTATTAGAAGCACGGATAGTAAATTCCATTTAATGTTAAAACGATGACATTATTGTTGAGCAAGAGCAGAAAATGATTGAATTATTAGAAGCACGGATAGTAAATTCCATTTAATGTTAAAACGATGACATTATTGTTGAGCAAGAGCATGGATAGTAAATTCCATTTAATGTTAAAACGATGACATTATTGTTGAGCAAGAGCATGGATAGTAAATTCCATTTAATGTTAAAACGATGACATTATTGTTGAGCAAGAGCAGAAAATGATTGAATTATTAGAAGCACGGATAGTAAATTCCATTTAATGTTAAAACAATGACATTATCGTTGAGCAAGAGCAGAAAATAAAATCTGTTCTCAAGATTGGGTTAGATTAGAAATTATTTGAGATAGGGTGAGGTTTCAAACTGTAGTCTTATTTATAAATCCACCCTGAATTTCTTTTTCATTGTTCAAACTGTAGTCTTATTGACTGTTTTGATTGATTTAAATTGACATAAGAAACAAAACTTTTTGTTGGCATTTGAAGAAACAAAAAATCATGTTTACAGAGTCTGTTACAAGCCTTTCGGCACGTCTGCTTACATAAGTTTAATACATTTTGAACGTCTCAAAATTCTAATTACAGAGTTGAGTAGGAGGCCATGTCTGCTTACATAATGTTGTTACAAAAACTGATTACAGAACTTTTTATTTCAAAATTTGATTATAAAGGTCAGTTAAGAAGCCAAAATCTGATTACAAATCTAAGTACAAAACCAAAATTTTATTTCAAAAATTATGAATTTCTTCAACAAACTAAATCTGTCAACAGCTTTTACAGAAATTCACACCATGAAGGCATTGTTGTCCCATCAATTGACTCCGTCATCATGACAGTGTAGGATTCTCTATTTCATGGAGCAAAGGAATTCTGTAATGGATAACAATTTATTAGTGAAAACTTGAAACCACCCTAAAGAACATATGAAATCGAACAAATCAACATTAAATTTTTACCTGTGTTAAGAAATCAGGAAGTGAGCACATGAGTGAATGACACTGTGATGATTCTGGTTCTTCGGTTGTTAACACATTTTTTTGGCTTCCTATGTATACAGTATTTATTGCTGAAAATTAATGGTTTATTGAAACATAAGAAAA
>NW_018224203.1:0-685 GCF_001263595.1 Phalaenopsis equestris
AACCTTGCCGGAAACCAGGACAGAACCCAATACACGTCCAAACTCGACCAAACTTTAATTTCTTGTGCCCACACCTTCACAAGAGTGAAAGAAGCAAGAGCCCCAACAAATCCTCCTTCCACAGAGCCTCTACCATAGCTCTAGACCAACACCTGAAATCGAGCTTGGTCGAATTCACACCTAAACTTCACACCAAGGCCAGGGACTCAATCCCTAGCCTCCTTGGACCCCAACGAACGTGTCGAGCATCTCTGATCAAAGCCTCCTTTCTCAGAGCAAAGGTATAAAACTCCTCCTCCTCCCGAGCTTATTTTGATTCTCCATTTACTTAAGCTTGCTTTCATGGAACCTTAGCCGTATAGATGTGTTTGTATCGCTTAGACGAGTTCATAGGATCAAAACCGAAGCGATTTGGTTGAGTCTAAGCTAAGATCTTAAGGTTTTAGTTTGGACGGGCACGGGATCACTCTATAGGGGACGATGACGGGGAGCCGTTTGATCAAGCGTGTATCAAACAGATGGGGGAAATCGAGTCGGACGACGCTTTGAGACGTGAATAGCGGGTCGAGTTAGCAAGCTACATGGATGGCGGCGTCCAACCAGAGCGCGCCACGCATGCTTTTGGAGCCGCCGTAGGATGAGGGGGCACGCGCGGGTTAAATAAAAAAGAGGGGCGTTTTCTTAT
>NW_018224203.1:2245-2827 GCF_001263595.1 Phalaenopsis equestris
AATTTATTTGATGTTTGAAACACAAAGGGGTTAATTGGTAGAAACCAATTTCACTTTCCTAATTAGGATTGATAAATTTCTAAATCATTAAAAATTTGGAAGTTTATCAAAATTAAATGATTCCTGGACTTAGGGGTATGACTTTTGAAGTCAATAACTAATCACTTTAATACCCCTATTTTGATTTTCAAATAGAATCCAAATCATGAATCATGACCATTTAAAACTTAACCCTCTAATTAAGACACTCACCTAGGTCTTAAGGGCTTAGTGGTGACTTAGGCCAAATCAAAATTGATTAAATGAGGATTAGAAAATAAACATAATTATATCAAACATCCTTGAAACACCACTAAGCCCAATTAAGATTAAAATTTGGCCAAGTGTTCAAATTACCTAACTTGCCCCTTTAAGCATCTTCGCCCACATAATTTTCAAAATTAAATGATAAATGATAATTACCCTTTTCTCAGGGATAATTGAGACATCAATGTTCACTGAGCATTAAGGATATTTACAGGATGAACCATTAAGCAAAATGATAAGTTTAAATGGACTCGAGGCTTTTCACTAGTTGGTGAG
>NW_018224203.1:3063-3858 GCF_001263595.1 Phalaenopsis equestris
ATATAAAACAACTCAAAATTTAATCACAAATATCACACAAGAACCACAACTTCAACTAAATTAAGATGACTCTATCGGATGATCGAGAATCCCTTGGAGGAGGTAACCTACGGTTGCTAACGAGGCTTCCCACGGTTTAAATGAATTTATGGAATTCATTAAGTTGAATTTAGTAAGTTCATTTCGACCAAGTGAATCCAATAGAAAATAGTGATGACGGAACGAGGGAACCGTAGGATCCTAACCGGTGACGCTCTAATCAACTTTAATATGGCCTCATAAAATATAAATAACTTCAACCATAGGGCCACCTGATTTAATATTATAACTTGACACACTAGATAACTCAAACTCATCGAGGCAGGAGCTTGGAGCTAGCATGGTAGGCAGCCCGACCATCTTCAACAGCAAAATCCATCTTCACCAGCTAAACTAATCTTCCTTCCTTAGACTTAAACAACAAAGCCATAGGACTTTGAGGTTGTTTGCTTATGCAATGTAAATCCTCACCTTATCTTTAGGCCTTTGCATAGCCTTGCTATACAATATAAGCCCTAACTTGTGTTAGGATTCCGAGGTTGTCGTTTGTCACGACCTAAATCCTAATATCTTCCAAGCTATTTGTGTGATCATTTCACACAATTGTAAGCCCTAACTAATAAAATTGGCAGGATGAAACACCTAAATACTTCTCCTCAAAGTTGAAGCCAAATATTAGGATAGCTTAGGAAGTAACCGAGGTTCGCCTCTGGATCCATGACATCCCCTAGCGCTTCTTTTTCTGGGATCTACTAT
>NW_018224203.1:3915-13907 GCF_001263595.1 Phalaenopsis equestris
TTAAAATTCCTTGAAGATAATATTTCTTGATTTTTATTGAGAGTCTTCTTAAGTGACTTTGGTCATTTAGGATGTAATTAACTATAGGGGCTTGCCCTTATAGGAAGCATGTCCGAACCCAGCTTAATATAAACCCTATTTAATCCTTCATAATAAATAGGTGAACTTATCAGCAAATACAAAGGTTTCACAGACCAAACATATGTGATATAATTCATAGTTTATTTGATCAAGCCTCATCCTCAAGTTTTGTGTTTATCCTTCGGGATAAATATAGGATTTAAGATTTGAGGTACAACGCTCTTTCATTTTAAACTCTGAAAATATGTGGTCAGTTTAATTTCATACTTCCACGTCCTTCTGAAGCGGGCAACGAGATTTCAATTCCAGCGACCGACAGCTTCTTACGGGCAACCTCACAAACCAATCCCCAAAATAACACCGACATCTCATATCTTTTATAGTTTAAATGAAAGAGCACCACACCTCAAGCTATGTATCTATCTCAAAAGATAAAACATGGCTTGAGGGCGAGGCTCTATAAAAAAAATTACTAAATATATGACATGCATTTGGCCTCTGAAAATCAATTTTATTTGTAAGCCAATAAGTTCCTCGATTTAATATGAGAAATTAAAATGGGTTTATGTTAAGATGGGTTTGGAAAAGTTTAATACAAGGGCAAGCCTCTAAAGTTATTTACATGTTAGATAACCGAAGTCACTTAAGAAAACTTTCGATAAAAATCATGGAATATTATCTTTAAGAATTTTAAAGGATCGGACTTTTCAAAGAGATCAGATGAAGATGTGTGAAATTGGAATGACTCAAATTTGGATGATTTATTATGGAATCTAAAAAAATAAAAATTAAGGGATGTCACAGATCCTAAGGAGAACCTCAGTCACTTCCCAGCTATCCTACAGTTTGGCTTCAATTTAGAGTAGAAATTTCATCCTGCCAATTTTATTAATTAGGGATTACATTCATGTGAGATGATCACACAAATAGCCTAGAAGATTTGAGGATTTAAGTCGTAACAAACAACAATCTTGGAATCCTAAAGCGGGTTAACGCTTATATTATATAACAGAGCTACACGAAGGCCTAAAGATAGGTTGAGGATTTATGTCGCACTAGTCGTAACAAACAACAATCTTGGAATCCTAAAGCGGGTTAACGCTTATATTATATAACAGAGCTACACGAAGGCCTAAAGATAGGTTGAGGATTTATGTCGCACTAGGCAGACAACCTCAAAGTCCTATAGCTCGGTTATTTAATTCTAAAGAAAGAATGGTTTGGCTTATTAAGATATGTTTTGTTTTTGAAGATGGTTGTGCTGCCCACAATGCTAGTTCCAAGCTCCTCCGCAAGGCGAGTTTAAGTTTTCTAATGTTTTAAGTCTTGATGTCAAATCAAATGTTTCCAAGGCTATGGTTATTTATTATGGGGGATGTTAAAATTGATTAGAGTGACAATGGTTAGGATCTTACGATTCCCTCGTTCCAGTGCCACCATTTTCTTTCGGATTCACCTAGTCCATATGAATTAATTAAACTCTTTTAATAAGTTTCACATTTTCCTTTAGATTATGGGAAGTCTCGTTAGCAACAGTAGGTTACCTCCTCTAAGGGATTCTTGATCATCTGATAAACATATTAATTTAGTTGAAGTTGTCTTTTTTATGATTTTTGTGATAAAATTTTGAGTTGTCTTATATTTTGAATGTTGTTGCAGTGAATTTTATCTTATTTAATATTTAAATTTTTGTTTTGATTGTGCAGCTAGCCTAACATTTTTAGTTTTGACATCCAGGGCAACATCGTTACTTAACATGCAAGTTCAAGACAAGAAGTACGGAAATGTAAGTTCAAAATTTTAAAAGCATTCCTGTTGATTCTTCTTGTTCCCACACTTGATGGTTAGCTTTGACAACATGTATATAATTTTGCAAGGAATTTAAATTGCATAAGTAGATGAATGTCTAGTTACCAAACCTGATGTTAAGACTTTATTGAGTCTCAGGAGATCTTAGTAGATGATTTTAGAAGAAAAATATAGCAAGTTCAATTTGCCCATCAAAATATTTAAAGGATTTTAAAGTGCTCGAAGCATGACCCTAAACTGCTTTGAAGATTTCTTGAAATATTTTGAGTTCATTCTAAACTTGTTATACCATTCTATTAATCATCTAAGGTTAAGCTAAGGCTATCCCATTGCGTAAGGAAACTTGATCTCTTATTCATCTCAAGGTTAGGACATTCAATTAATCAATTGATGTTCATTTAAGAGTTATGTAGGTGGGAGCCCCAAATGATAATTTAAGTTAATAAAGATTGTGGTGCCCGCAATTAAAGTCAGGCTTAAAAAGTTAGGCTTATAGTGTTTAAAGGTGTCAATCACCGATTTTATTATCTTCTAATTCCAATTAATTGAGCTTAGACCTTAAACCTAGGTCACTAGCAAGCCCTTAACAATCATAACAGAGAAAGTGGTGGTGGTTAAAATGATGATTTTAAGTGACATATATTCTTATTGAAAGATTACATTATCCTCAATTTTAGGCTTAATATAAGTAAATTATCACCTTTTAAATCTCAAGCCCATCACTTAAGAAATATTTGATCTTAATTTGACTGCTAAGTCATGATAATTAGGGAAACTATAATTTTGTTCTTATTATGGAAAAGGTGGCAAGTGAGTTCCTACCTTTTAATCCCATCATGTTTCAATCATTCAAACATATTTATGAAGATCAAAATTAACCATTTTTCCCTTTGATTAATCCTAAATATTGATTAAGGCACCAAAATCTAAAATTACTATTTTGCCTCTAGGGCTCCTACTTCATAACTTATAAAATGAACTTAAGTGACTCACATAAATAAGCTCAAAGAAAACCGTAGGGATGCACGAAACATTAAAGAAAATTGTAAGCACTTGGGATGAAGTGGACTCAGAATCAGAAACTTGGGTCAAACTCAAAACCCTAGCTCCCTAAAAAATTGATCAACACCATGCATATGTGATCCAATACTAAATAAATGGTCGCTGGCTTAACAATCATTAAATAGAGTAATCCCTAGACCAGTTCATATGACTGACCCATGAAATTCAAAGAATATTTGGGAAGGATTTCATTATTCAGAAGACATTTTTTATTTTTCATGCAGTTGAAATATTTTTTTTTAGTTAATTATGTCATTTAAAGAAATTTTCATGCTTTAAAAAGTTAAGGAGTCAGTCGTATTAGTAGGTTGGAACTTCCCACTATCTTTAAAAGAAAAGGGCAATGATTAACTAAGTATTGGAGGTGCAGTAATGCCAATCTCTCATTCTTTCAAGGTCAATGAGTCAGGATTGTGCTAGAACTTCTCACAATTACCTAGACGACTTTTTTGTCATCGTCCTTGAATCCCGAAACCAATATACTTACAACCTTACTTGATGGTTCATATTTAGCAAAAGGCTATATATGCGCACTTATGCTTCATGCATAAGCATATGAATTCAACCTAGAAGCAAGAAAAAAAATGGGGGTGAGAGAACGAATGGATTGATCCATTTGAAATACAAAAATTGGAAATGATGGACCAACCCTCAAAACTGTGTTTAAATTGATCGACGAAAAGACCCAAAAATGTGGCCCAATGATTCAAGAATCAACCCAATAATGGTATCATTTTCTCTATTTCTGATAATAGATCAACCAAAAAAAGGTATCCTTTAGAAAATTGTATCACTTCAAAGACACAAGTCAGCTTAAAAGTAACCGTAGCCAAACATGCCACAAAATGGTCTCAAAATCATAGCCCGACAAAGCCACAAAAATATCTTCATAACTTTGCTTAAAATTATCCTCGATAACAAATGGTACGAAGATGAGAAAGCTCGTTTGAATCCCCAAATATTACAGAAATACACATTTAAGTCTTTCCAAAATCATAATTCAAATAAGTCGCGAATCGCTCAAGGAATATTAAAAAGAGCTTAAAACCATAGCTACAATGAACTGCAAAACTTCTAAAATCACATTAAAATGACACCAAAATCCTCTTTCAAAACAATGCTCAAACCGGCCCAAAGAAAGCCAATGAACTGCCGCCTCGCACAAAGGAATCTGCGTAATTTCAAGTTTTTCATAAAGCCAGGTTGCCGAAGTCCCACTAAAAAGAACCAAATCCATATAAACCTGGCATTTACATAAAGCCAACCCACAAGGTAGAGGAAAAGTACGGAACTAAAAAGACCACAAAATAACACTCATATCATGCCGACAATGAAGTTTAAGACATACTCAAGTTTAATCAACATGGCCCAACTTGAAATAATGAAAATAGAGAATAGCTTAAGTGGTCCTAGAGCATTAAGGTGTTCACTAGTTATGCTAGCGTGAAGCCCTTCCATTTGACCCTGCCGAGTACTGCAAAACCGCGACTCAAGTAGAGAGCCAATATCACAACCATCCAAGCCTACAAAAGAGCCCCTCAAGGCCTTTCCCAAACCAACAAGATTTTTTCAAATAACCACCTTTGAAGCTACAAAATAGTGCTCAAATATCACTAAAATAGTTAGCAAGTAAAGGATCATTCAAATAGGTATTTCGACATTTCAAAAATACAAGTGACATAGGTAAAATAGAGTATCAATGTTTATAAAGCATTAAAAATGAAGTTTAACCTCTCCAAACTACCATGCTCATTTCATTTTCTCATGCTAAGATATCTTTGTAGATATGAAGTATTAAAATCATGCATACACCAGCCAAAAAGCTAGCTAAAAGAGAGCAAATTCATAAGCCCAACTAATGCTCCAAGCCAAACAACACCTGACAAAGGCATGGGCTCCCGAATCCTCTAAGTGAAACACATTAAGCCCAACAAAGTTTCGGTAAATGGAAATTATAATATACCATTCAAAACCTCCACCTAAAGCCTAATAAAAAAACCATATGTATTTGATGCCACATTAAACAAAACAAAAGATTGCAAAGATTGCAACTAGAAGGGAAAAGAGATGCTAATAGGCTAGCTAGTTGAACATTGCCCCCAAAAGAACTTCCAAAAAACAAGAATGCCAAACCATGAAGCAAGGGGTTTATACCTCAATGGTTGTTGACCTCATTTTTGGTTGAGGTCTAGTGTTCCTCTTTAATAGCCTAAGGTCTAGCCATAGGACTTTCTGTTGACTACTCCAAGAAAACTAGAAAAGGAACCCTCACCATTAGAAATTTTAAACTCCTGTTTACTCAACTTGAAGTTCTATATATTGGTCCTAACCTTTAGCACTTACTAGGTGAGGTCATTATGGGGGAGCTCAAGGAAAGTCATATAGGACTGTTGGACCTTAGGGTTAGTCCTCAGTGTTGGCTTAGAGGTAAGGCACTCACCAACAATCACCTCACTCAAAACCACTCATAAGCACAAACAAAACTTTCTTAACTTTGGTCGTTTGATAATTTTGGGATACTCATGTAGATCGTACGCTAAACCCACTGGCCCTAGGCTAGGGTTTAGCTAAGACCCCAGTACATAGAGGACCCAAAATGGGGTTTCAATTGGTCTATGACTTATTTATTGTGGTTGGCACCCCAACTGTACCAAAATGCCCAACTTAGCCTTTCGCCCCTAAACTCCCCCAAATTACCTAGATACCCTTGGGACCGTAAATTTGGCCAAAATTCTGAAATTTACTGAAAAAACCCAAATTTGTTGAAAAATCATTTAAAACCTTTTGAAAAGACCGAAATTACTCAAAATCACCAAAAATTGCCAAATTACCAAAATGCCCCCTCCTTAACCCAAAATTCCAAAATGTCCAAATATTCAAAATATTCCCAATTTCGCTTTTCTCAACTACCACATGACCCAATTTAGTCATTTTGACCATTTTGACCAAAACCCTAAAATTGCCTTTAAAGGCCCAATCTTCTCAAATCCACTTCAAATGTCCATAATATTTGTCCCAATTTCCCCCAATTTCAATCCTAAACTACGAAATTACCGAAATGCACCCTCCTTAACCCAAAATTCCAAAAATTACAATTATTCAAAATATTCCCAATTTCGCTTTTCTCAACTACCACATGACCCAATTTAGTCATTTTGACCATTTTGACCAAAACCCTAAAATTGCCTTTAAAGGCCCAATCTTCCCAAATCCACTTCAAATGTCCATAAAATTTGTCCCAATTTCCCCCAATTTCAATCCTAAACTCAAATTCACCTTTCATATGACCAATATAAACCAAATCCAAGCTCAATTGGCCCATGCTTTGAGCCCAATTTTGATCCAAATCCAAAGCCCAAATTTTGGCTTTATGACTTGGTTCCACCAAATTGAACCCCATGGCCTACTCCATTGGCTCAATTTGGACCCTAAGCTCTTCATAACAGTCCTAAACATCAAACTTGACCTTAAATTGGCCTTGGTGAAGCAAAAATTTTATTTAATTTCAACCCAAATCCAAAAATCCCAAAATTTGCCCCAAATTGGCCATATCTCAAAATTCCACCAAATTGATTGCCTTAGCCCCAAACTTTTCATTCCCTTCCTTCATAAAAAATATTTATAAGATATCCCTTAATCTCTTCATAAAAAATATTTATAACATATCACTTGATCATTTGGACCATTAAATTGAGCCAAATTCCATTCTTATCCCAATCTAGACCCAAGTCTAACCAAACATACTCAGATTGATCAAATTTCAAAAATCCTCCAAATTGACCCTCCAATTGAACTCAAAATCATTTCAATCTTTGACCAAAAATATTCAGACCAAAAATATTCATTACAATTATTCATTACAATCATATACACAATTTTGATTAATAAATTGGCCTCATGGTCCTGACTAGCCTAGCACAAACTCAAGTTTTGGTCATTTGAACCCACATTAGACTCACACACTAAAGTTAGCCTAACCACCCCAAAGCCACCAAATTGATAACTCCGCAGCCATTAGTTGGACTATAGTGACCATTATAAACTCCATAAAACCACCTAAGCTAAGCCATGGACCAAAGGTCCTCTAAATTAAGGGATTGCATTCCATATTTGCTTAAACTTAAGATCTTTTTGCCAAAATAAAGCCTAAGATTCCTCTGAGGTCCCTGAGCCCTCTAGCCACCTCCACCAGCCTGTGCGGCTAGCGGCCGGAAAACACCAAAACCATGAGCCACTCCCATGGAATCATACCCATTTCAAACCTAGAGGCCACCTCATCCAAATTAAATGTTAGAGCCTCTCTGACCTCTACCTAAGCATCACTCTGCCCTCATAGTTCATTTTTATAAAAAGTTCACTTCCACGACATTGGAGGGAGTGCTAAAAATTTCTCAAAGAGACCCCTCCAAATTGCTCCCAAAGACTCTTTCAGAACTCCTCAGCTCAAGCCAACCACATTCCCCAACTGACTCTCACTGTGGAAGCTCAATTTTGTGCTCAAACTTCCGCCAAAAATCAGGACAGAGCTCACCACACCTCTACAGTCCATCAAACTCAAATTAAATTCACCCACACCTTCACCACTATGAAAGAAGGAGAAGCCCCATCAAATCTCCGTTCCACAGAGACCACCCTAGCATAGCTCTAGACCAACACCTAAAATAGAGCTTGGTCGAATTCATACATAGACCTTTCACCACAACAAGAGGCTCAATCCCTAGCCACCTTGAAACTCCAAAAATGTGTCGAGCACTTCTGATTAATGCTTTTCTTCTCAGAGCAAATTTATTGAACTTATCCTCCTCCCGAGCCAATTATGATTCTCCATTTGATTAGGCTTAATTTAATTGAGTGATTACCATATGGATGTGCTCATCTCACTTAGACAAGTCCATTGGATCAAACCCCATGAAATTTTGTTGAGTCTAGAGGGAGATCTTAAGATTTTAGTGTGGCCAATTCTCGGGTTTGCCTATTTTGGGATGATGACGGAGAACCGTTCGAATACAATTCAATAAATCATGAAATTTGGTCCATATGCTTCTTTGGTCTAGGTCTACCTCCAATAGAAATTTCAAGGGATTAGGCTTTACCTTGGTCATGTTATGGAATTTTCTTTGAAAAATCCTATTTTTGCAATAAAATAGATTTGTAAATTAAATTAACTTTTGAAAAAATCACATTTTCTCCTTTGATGTCTTAATTGCCCCATGAATGAGGTGGGGTGAAACTTCGAAATTTGGTTTAAAATTGATAAATTATGAAGTAATAGAGCCTTAGGGGCAAAAATGTAATTTTGGAAATTTAGCCTTTATTAACATTTAAGCTTATTTTCCAGAAAGGGAAATGGGTAACCTTTGATCCAAATTAAAATATTGGGATGGTTAAAACACAAGGGAATTAACTAGTAGAAACCAATCTCACTTTTATTAATTAAAGGATAAATTTCAAAATTCCTTAAATTATTAAAATTTGGAAGTGTAGTCAAATAAATGATCCTAAACTTAGGGGTATAGTTTTGGTTGTTAACAACTCACTGCCAGAGCTATTTTTGGTTGGAGGAGTTGCTCGTAAGAAACTGTCGGTTACCGAAGTCGAAATCCCATCACCTGCTTCGGTAGGACGTTTTAATTTACATATCTATTTAGTTTTAAAAAAATATGAAATCAAACTGACCCCATATTTTTCATAGTTTAAATGAAAGAGCGTTGTACCTCAAATTTTATATCTATCCCGAAAGATATACACAAGACTTGAGGATGAGGCTCGATCAAATAATCTAAGAAATATATTACATTTGTTTGGTCTGTGAAAATGATTTTTTTTTATAAACAGACAAGTTCCCCTATTTAATGTGAAAAATTAAATAGGGTCTATATTAAGCTGGGTCAAGGACCTATAGTTAATTACATCTTAAATGATCAAAGTCTCTTGATAAAAATCAGGAAATATTATCTTCAAACAGTTTCAAAGGGTATGAATTTTCAATGAGATCGGACGTAGATGTTTGCAAGAGGATTAGTTTGAATTTGGAACATTTTGTTGTACAATCCAAAAGAGGAAGAACTAGGGGATGTCATAGATCCATAGGAAAACCTCGGAGACTTTACAAGCTATCCTAATGTTTGGCTTCATTTCTAAAAAAGAATATTTAGGTGTTTCATCCTGCCAATTTTATTTGTTAGGGCTTACATTACTGTGAAACTATCAGACGAATAGCCTGGAAGATGTGAGGATTTAGGTCGTGACAGACGACAACATCAGAATCCTAAGACGAGTTAGGGCTTATATTGTATAGCAGGGCTTTACAAAGGCCTAAAGATAAGCTGAGGATTTACGTCGCATAAGCAAGCAACCTCGAAGTCCTATGACTTTTTTGTTTAAAGTCTAAGTAAGGAAAATTGGTTTAGCTGGGGAAGACAGATTTTGCAGTCGAAGATGGCTGTGCGGCCCACCAAGCTACCTCCAAGCTCCTGCTGCGACGAGTTTCAGTTATCTAGTGTGTCAAGTTATAATGTCAAATCAGGTGGCCCTATGGTTGAAGTTCTTTAAAAAAATTTTTATAGGGCATATTAAAGTTATATAGAGGGACACCGGTTAGGATCATACGGTTCCCTCATTCCGGCATCACTATTTTTTATTGGATTCACTTACTCCAAATGAACTTACTAGACCCAACTTAATGAGTTCCATAATTTAATTTAAACCATGGGAAGCCTTGTTAGCAACCGTAGGTTACCTCCTTCGAGGGATTCCCGATCATCTAATAGAGATGTTTTAATTTAGTTGAAGTTGTAGTTTTGTGTGATGTTTGTGATTAAATTTTGAGTTGTTTTATATTTTGAATGTTGTGGCGGTGAATTTTATCTTTTTTTAGTTTAGATTTTTATCCTAGCAATTTTAGGTTTAATGCAAGGTGGCGTCGTTGCTTAGCATGCAAGTTTGCAGGTAAAAAAATACAGTATGAAAGTACAAGAAAGATAATGCTACAAACTGTAAAAGCGTAGCTGACGAGTCTTCTCGTTCCACCACCTGAAACT
>NW_018224203.1:14588-16100 GCF_001263595.1 Phalaenopsis equestris
AGACATCAGAGGAGAAAATGTGATTTTTCAAAATTTAATTTATTTATATAATTATTTTCATGTAAAAATAGGATTTTTCAAAGAAAAATTCCTAACTTGATCAAGGTGACTCCTAATCCCTTGAAATTTTTACTGGAGGTAGACCTAAACCATTGAAGTATTTAGGCCAAATTTCATCATCTTTTGAATTTTATTTGAATTTTAAGAATTAATATAAATTTTAAGGTATTTATTAAATATGAAATATTTTAAATGGGGAAAATTATGTTTTGTATTTTTGAAAAGTCTCCCTAAGGATAGAGAACTCAAAAAAGAGGATTTAATATTTTTTAAAATTTTATTTTATTTATTTGAATTATTTTGTTGAAAACCCATTTTTAGCCTTTAAAAATCATTTTTAAGCTTTAAAATTCAATATCTTTATTTAAAAAACCATGAAAAATATTCTAATTGTTCCTAAGTGATTAGGAAGCAATTTAGAACATTCCCATGAGTTTTATTATTTTTGTAATTTTTAGGGATTTTTAATTATTCAAATATTAAAAATAGGCTAAAAATCAAGTTTTTATTTTAAATATCATTTTATTTTTAAAAAATACCCCCATTCATAGAGAACTCAAAAAATAAGTTTTTATAAATTTTTTAGTTATATTTTGATTTTTAAAATTCATTTAAATGCTAAAAATGATGTTTATCTTTAAAAATCAACTTAAGTTATCAAATGAAATCAAAATATTTTAAAATTTTTTTGGTTAGTTATCTGGATCATAAATAACAGTGGAGATCAAAGATCACGCCATTTAAATTTTTTTATCTTTCAAAATTAATTTCCTTAATGATTTAGAGTTTATGAAAATTGAGTAAATTTTAAATGACTTGACCTATGAAATTATTTCTAAAAGCTTCACTGGTCATGGTGGACCTTCTAAAATTTTCTTAGAATTTTCTAATCAACATGCTAATTTTCATGATTAATTTAAGCAAATAATGCACATAAACTTGAAAAATGTGATCCTCTGTCTAGGAACCTCCTCTGACTTTGCAAAAATTAGAGAATATTCTTCTTGACAGAGGCTACAATATGCCAAAAATTCAAGCTATGATGATAAGTCGAAGTTATGATGACAAGTCTACATGCATAGAGAATCAAAAGATTCAAATCAGTATTTAATTAATTAAAAATAAAATATGCATCACATGGACTTAAAATTATTTTCAAATTATTCTCCACTGTTTACTAAGCAAGGGGGTATTTTTATTTTATTTTTGTGATTTTTTTACACAAAGTTATGGATTTTTGAAGTTAAGGGAGTTCAAATAAATAGAAAAAGCCCTGTTTTTCTACTTATCCACGCGGCGCCCCATCAACCTACGGTGGCTCCGAAGCTCCTTACGGTGAGCTCCCATTTGACGCCGTCGTCCATGCCAGTAGCCACGTGTCCCGTTTTTCGTGTAAAGAAGCACTGTTTGGCTTCATCTTGGCCGTCCATTCGATACACGCTTGATCAAACG
>NW_018224203.1:16373-23455 GCF_001263595.1 Phalaenopsis equestris
TTGGGTGTTGGTCTAGAGCTATGGTAGAGGCTCTGTGGAATGGGGATTTTATAGGGCTTTGGCTTCTTTCGCTGTTGTGAAGGGGTGGGTAGAGTTAATTTGAGTTTGGAGGAGTGTGGAGGTGTAATGAGTTTCGTGCTGGTTTTGGGCAGAGGTTTAAGCTTAAAATTAAGCTTCCACAGTGGAATTCAGTAGGGGAAGGGGGTTAGATTTCTCTGAGGGGATCTTAAGGAGGCTCTGTGAGAAGTTTGGGAGGCTCTCTCTAAAAAAATTTCAGCACTTCCTTTAACGGCCATGGAGGTGGCCTTTTATAAAAATGGGGTTATGGTGGCTGTCAAGGCCAATTAGAGGGTGTAATGTGGTGCTTAGGTGGAGGGCAGAGGAGATCTACAATTCAATTTGGCTGAGTTGGCCTCTAGGTTTGATTTGGGTGAAGCTTCAAGGGGGTGGCTCTCGGTTTGGCCATTTTCCGGCCACAAGGTTGGCCGGTAGGCCAGGGGGAGGTGGCTAGGTGCTTAGGGCATCCAGAGGAATTTATCACAATAAATTAATGCAAATGTGTTTTGATTTGGCAAGGATAACTTAAGCATGTGTATTTTTGGGAATAAGATCCCTTAATTTGGGGGACCTTTGGTCCATGGATTAGTTTAGGTGGTTGTTAGATGAGTTTTGGCTCAGTCTTAGGGGTCAACTAATGGCTGAGGTGGAGCTAATTTGGTTGTTTTAGGGTGGTTGGGTCACATTTAGTGCATGGGTCGAAGTGGGTGCAAATGACCAAGTCTTGGGTTTGGTCTAAGCTATCCATGTCAATTGGCTCAATTAAATGTCGTATTTGGTATATATTATCATAATGAACAACTTTGGTCAAGGGTGGAAGTGGTTTTGAACTCAATTGAAGGGTCAATTTCAGAGAATTTGAATTTTAATAAATTTGGTTATGTTGGTCTAGGCTTGGGTCTAGCTTGGGCTAGCCTTGGGCTAATTCCAAATTGATTTTTGTAAACGGTCAATAAGGACCCCATGAAGGGTTTTCAACATGAATTGGATGCCAATTTGGGGGTTAAGGCAATCAATTGGGTGAAATTTGGGGACTTAGCCAATTTGGGGCTAAATTTGGGAATTTTGGATTTAGGCCAAAATCAAATGGATTTGAGGCTTCACCAAGGCCAATGATGTTTAGGAATGTTATAAAGATTTTGCAACATTAATTGGGACCAATTGACTAGGCTATGTGTTCAATTTGGTGAGATTTGGTCATGTGACCAAAAGTGGGGGTTTGACCTATACCAAAATTGAGCTCAAATCATGGGCAAATTAAACTTGGATTTGGTCTATTTTGGCCATATCAAAAGTTAATTTGAGTTTAAGATTGAAATTGGGGTCAATTGAGATCAAATTGATGGACATTTGAGTTGAATTTGGGGGAATTTGGGCCTTTAAAGAGCAATTTGGGGGTTTTAATCAAAGATGGTCAAATTGTCCAAATTGGGCCATGTGGTAGTTTAGGAAAATGAAACTGGGAATATTTTGCAGGATTTAGAAATTTTTGGGATTTTTTGGAATTTTTGGAATTTTGGACAAAAGAGGGGTATTTATGTAATTTGGCCAATTTGGGGATTTTGGGTAGCTTGGGTGTTTTCAAGGTGTTTGAAATGATTTTTAAACCAAGTAGGGGCATTAGGGTAGGCTGGGTATTTTGATAGAGTTGGATTGCCAACCACCATAAATAAGCCATGGACGAATAGAAACCCTATTTTGGGTCCTCCTACTCCTCATGTAGTGGTATCAGCTAAACCTAGCCTAGGGTTAATGGGTTTAGGGAACAACTTATAAGAGTCTCCCAAAATTATCAAGGGACCAAAGCCTAGAAGTTCTGGGTTTAGGGTAATGAGTGACTGTGAGTGCAAATAAGTTTCTTAGCCCTAAACCAACACCTCGGGTCAACCCTAAGGTCCAACAGTCCTAAGGGTGACTATTCTTGAGTTTCCCACATAGTGACCCCATCTACTAAGGTTAGGACCAATATGTGAAACTTTCAAGCTGAGTAGAGAAGTGTTTGAAAGTTCAAATGGTGAGGGTTCCTTATCTAGTTTTCTAAGAATTGTCAATAAGAAAGTCATATGGATAGACCTTAGGCTACTAAAGAGGGAAGCCTAAACCTCAACCAAAAGTGAGGTGGAGCCCCAATAGGTGTGGTGTGCTGGGAAAGCACACCTCGCGTATTGGCGTTGACCGACGAGATCAACAAAAATAAATACAAACTTTCCTAATTCAACAGACCGGGAAGTATGTGAAGAGCTGTGTGTGTGTGTGTGTGTTTTTTTTTTCCATCGAGGATACTAGCAAGTGCATATTTGATCAAGTCAAGAAGTAGTGACTCTCGATTGGAGAGTGGATTTTGAGTTATGAAATTTTTGAGATTTCTAGAGGATGGGAATCAATATGCAAGTGCTGACCCTGAGGCGGGAATTAAAATTTAAGTGTCAATCCCGGAAAGAAAGGAAGAGTCAGAATGTAGGTATCGACATCAAAAAATGATAATCAAAATTTAGGTACTGATCCAAAAATAAGATTTGAAATTTAGGTATCAATCTAAGGGAGAGAGTCGAAATTTAGGTATCGACCTCGAAATATAGGGAATCATAATATAGGTAATGATTCAAAAAGGAGAATTGAAATTTAGGTACCAATTAAAGAAGAGAGTTGAAATTAGGTATTGACCTCGAAAAGGAGAGTTGGAATTTAGGTACCGATCCCGAAAAGTGGGAATCAGAATTTGGGTAATGATTCAAAAAGGAGAATTCAAATTTAAGTATCAATTTCGAGAAGAGAGTCAAAATTTAGGTATCGACCTCGAAAGGTGAGAACCAGAATTTAGGTACTGATTCAAAAGGAGAATGAAATTTAGATATCAATTCAAGAAGAGAGTCGAAATTTAAGTATCGACCTCGAAAGGTGAGAACTAGAATTTAGGTACTAATTCAAAAGGAGAATTGAAATTTAGATATCAATTCAAGAAGAGAGTCAAAATTTAGGCATCGACCTCAAAAAGAAGAGTTAGAATTTAGGTACTAATCTCGAAAGGTGGGAATCAGAATTTGGGTACTGATTCAAAAGGAGAATTGAAATTTAGGTATAAATTCTGAGAAGAGAGTCAAAATTTAGGTATCGACCTCAAAGATTAAGAATAGGATGCCATGCTCCATAAGAATTTAAGTCAAATTTTAGGAATCGACCTTGAAAGGTGAGAACCCGAATTTAGGTACTGATTCAAAAAATGAGATTTGAAATTTAGGTATCAATCTTAGGGAGAGAGTTGAAATTTAGGTATCGACCTCGAAAGGTGAGAACTAGAGTTTAGATACTGATTTAAAAATGAGATTTAAAATTTAGGTATCAATCTCAAGCAGAGAGTCAAAACTTAAGTATCCACCTCGAAAGATGAGAATCAGAATTTAGGTACTTACTCGAAAGGAGAATTGAAATTTAGGTATCAATTCCAAGAAGAGAGTCAAAATTTAGGTAACAACCTCAAAAGAAGTGAATCAGAATTTAGGTGCTGATTCAAAAATGAGATTTGAAAGTTAATGATCAATCTCAATAGAGAGAGTCGGATGTTAAGGATCGACCTCAAAAGAAGTGAATCAGAAGTTAAGGAATGATTCGAAAATGAGAATTGAAAGTTAATGATCAATATCAAAACAGATATCGACCTCGAAAGGTGAGAACCAGAATTTAGGTATCGACCTTGAAAGATGAGAATCAGGATTTAGGTACTAATTCAAAAATTAGATTTGAAATTTAGGTATCAATCTCAAGGAGAGAGTCAAAATTTAGGTATCGACCTCAAAAGATGGGAATCAAAATTTAGGTACCGATTCAAAAATGAGATTTGAAATTTAGGTATCAATCTCAGCGAGAGAGTCGAAATTTAGGTATCGACCTCGAAAGATGAGAATCAGAATTTAGGTACTGATTCAAAAATGAGATTTGAAATTTAGGTATCAATCTCAAGGAGAGAATCAAAATTTAGGTATCGATCTCGAAAGGTGAGAACTAGAATTTAGGTGCTGATTGGAAAATGTGAGAATTGAAATTTAGGTATCAATCTCAAGGAGAGAGTCGATATTTAGGAATCGACCTCGAAAGATGAGAATCAAAATTTAGGTACTGACTCGAATGGAGAATTGAAATTTAGGTATCAATTCCAAGAAGAGAGTCAAAATTTAGGTATTGACCTCGAAAGATTAGAATCAGAATTTAGGTACAGACTGGAAATGATGAGGTTGAAATTTATAAAGAGCTTCTAGTATTGAATTTGCAGAAGTGTGTCATGTGGAAAGCTTGATTTTGTTGAAGAAGATTGTAAAACTTTATGGGGTTTTGTGTAGAATGCAAAATTCCGCGGGGATGCAAAGAGAGTTAATGCAAATAAAGATGGTTGTGCTGCGTACACAAAGAGTAAGAAACTCAGAAAATGAGAGAATCCACTCAAAAGATTTTTATCAAATTTAATTTTCCAAAATATGTCTTTAAAGTTTTAACTTTAATTGGTTGATTTTTAAAAGAAATTTTTTTGTTGTTTATTTATTTGATGATTATTTTTATTTAAATTTTATTTATTGTTAAAGATTTGTTGTTTCGTTCTTTGTTCACTGAAATTTTGAACCAACGTGTGGTTCGTGGCTTTCATCCACCACACAAAAAGGCAACTGACAAAAAAGGCACATTTCTGAGAAAAATAGTTTCATTAATCTGCTTCAATAAAAAGATGTCACAGATGGAACATAGGCTAACGCCTCCAAAGGTACAATATATAGTTCATGTCGAAGTAGATTCAGAACATCTCAAGCTATAAATACATTGCAGACTGAATATATCAGATACATATCATGTTGTTGAACCCTCTGACCATCTGTACTTGGTATGACGAGCTCTTGATCAAGCAGACCTTCTAAGTCATGCTCCAGGATAAGAGTTCCCTTTGCATGAACTTAGAGGTACAATACTCTCATAGCTCATACAGCAGTAGCTCTTCCACTTCCGGGTCCAGCTGGAATCCATGTCGCATTTTGCTGTCATCCATCATGTGGAAAGTCACAGACACCCTACGGTGTCATACCCTGGAATGCAATGTTTGGTGAAATCTGCACTGTTTCCTTTAAGAACAAGTATTGAACCGACTGGTAGAGGACTCTCCACAGCACCTCTGAATTCACCAAGGCCAATGATATTGATTTCTTTCCTAAATAAAATATTTCTTTTGCTCAGAAGCGAGACCGTACAGAAGGGCCTCACAAAATCATGATGATCAATGTGTGGGAGAATGCAATCACCGTCTTCATAGATATTGATAATGGAACTATTGAGAATGCAGGTAGCAGGTAGAATATTTCATTTGACAATTCTTTTGATCATCCATTTTATCATTGGCAGAAGTGGATCTACTTGATCATGTTTGAGGATCCCAGGTGGATTTCCATGTCTGTCATTCATGAAGTTATAACAACAGCCGCACTGGATGGGGATTCTTCCCTTTCCTCTCATCCATTTATTTGGCTCGGAATATGTCCTTTCCATGAGAAGGCCCGCTCGGCCTCTATTGCTCAAATCGAAGATACAGTCCATAATGCTTTTCTCATCACTTTCAGAAAAACCCTGGTATATCGCTCCAGGCCTTCCAGTATATTGATGAACTTTCTCTAAAATTCTTCATAAAACTCGAATTCTCTTTTATTTACTTTACTTATCTTCTAGTATTCTATCATACTAGGGGTTGGCAGTTGTCGCGGGCATTCCTTCCTTCGAGCATTGGCAGGAACCCAAATTGACGCTGGTTGATCTGGAGCAAGGGATTCGTCCTCTAGCAGGATGTACGATCCTGGGCTCCATGGTACACACTGATCCGTCCCCAATGGGACAGATGGCTCATCCATCATAAAATCTAAAGTCTGAGATCCATTGGTGCTTAAGGTGTACTATTCCAATGTACTGAAACGCTGTAAATGTAGAACATTGCAATCCGGGCAATCTACAAGCGCGCCTAGGGCTGATGTCCCGGCCAGTATTTCAACGTTGCATGTCAGGAAAACCTTGCACAAAATATGCACAAAATATCTGAAATTGAAAGTGTGTCTGATTCTATCACAAACCCTGGTTCTCATCCGTTGTGGGTAGGCTAGCTGAAGTTTCTTTCAGGTCTGGATCATAATTGTGCCCCTCAGGAATAGGGGTGAGCAAGTTGTTCGTCTCTCTTTGACATCCGCGTTCTTGTCGTAGAAAAGCCCTCTGCTTCTTGCGGCTGGGGTTGTGTTGCTGTGTTGCATCCTGCGAAGCGAAGTACTTGGAGGTCGTTCGTTATTGGCGCCTACTAGGCCTCCAGCTGGTGAAGCTACCATGGATGGTAGACGGCTGGGCCCTTCCATCAGATCTTGCTCTATTATCACATTCTTGCCTTTGTGTGATACATTATCTTTAGCAGTCACCCTCAGTAGTGAAGGAAATCCCTCTTTCTCTTTGCAGCTGACTACATCCATGAGAGGAACTTTGTAGTCCATGTCAACCTGGTTAAAATCCATGTTGAAGTCTAAGGTACCGCCCTGCGGCGCCATCCCCTCATTTAGTGCGAGGCTCCAGCCATCCTTGAAAGCAAAGATCAGCCTCTGTCCTGACATCTTTCTGCAGACGACAGCAAAAATGTCAAGTGGGTCGAACTTTTCATGAACAAGAACAAAATAAATTATTTATTAAAGTAAATTTAAGTTTGCTTTGGTGAAATAAATTGTCTATTTTATGTATGAGTTTTGTCTAATTTAGTGGAACATTATATTTAAAAGTGGAAAGGAGAAAATTTGAAGTTTAAAAATTTCTTTCTCAAAATTTTCATTATATTGAGGTTAATTACAAAATTTGGACCTGGTCATAGACATTCGGCCACATAGATAACCCTAAAACAATCAAAGTTTCCAAAGTTTCAAAACAAGCAGAGGCAAGCGACATCAGGTTGCGTAATAGGTTTTCAGACATCGTCCGTTTATTGCATCGTTTGTTTATTGGTAACATAGGTCTTTCACCCTGGAAGT
>NW_018224204.1:0-356 GCF_001263595.1 Phalaenopsis equestris
GCCACCCTCATGTGCCTAACTATTCGAGAACCGCCCTCACTACTGGCAAACTAGGCAGAGAAGGATTCAAACCCGTGACCTGAGTGGACTTACGACATTCAAATATGTTGCTCGACTAACAAGTCATGGTTGGCAACACATAATGGAGTGTTCACTGGCTCGTGGACTCATTTTATTCCATAAAGTTAGAGGTTACAAATGAATGATACCCCCAAAAAAGTCCCCCTACATCATAAAACATTTCTATTTATAGAAGATAGAAATGGATAAAATGTACAAAAAATACATATTTGGCTTAGCTTTGAAGAGATAAGTCAAAAACATTTTAGTCATTTTTATTTCGACCATTAGATCGT
>NW_018224205.1:0-235 GCF_001263595.1 Phalaenopsis equestris
AAAATACCTTTCTTTAAAGTGCAATATAATTAAAAGCAGTACAAAATAGGTATGGAAATCTCGAAATATTTTCCTTAGGTCAAAATCCCCCAAACATAACTATTACTTGTCCTCGAGTAATTTTAGTACTATATAAAAGTTATGATTTATTGCAATAAAGTTTTAATTCAGAAATACTATAAGTTTGATTTAAATAAATATCATAGTGAGATTTTCAAAAAAAATTCAAGTAATT
>NW_018224205.1:316-1561 GCF_001263595.1 Phalaenopsis equestris
GTAGGTCCAGTGAAGCCAATTTTTGATTAGGCATATCCTCAAGTTTTTCCTCACTTTCATTTTTCTTTCTTTTCTTTTTTTCTTATTTGGATTGTTTTCAATCCTATATATTTTTCTTTTCTTTTCAGGGATTGTTTTCAATCCTTTCTTTTTCCTTTTTCAAGTGAGGATTACTATATCTCGATAGCCTTTAATGATTTTGAACTTCACTTTTATTTCCCTAAATTTGAAACTCAAAGCATTTCTTTACCATATAAATATTTCATAGTTTTTTACATCATTGAGCCCCAATCTTTTCTTCTCAAATGAATTTCCAGATTTTTAATACTTCAAAATATAGTTTCCTTTACTTTAAATAGTTAACTATAATATTATTCTCTTATACTAAATATTTTAAGTTACAAGATTAGTTTTCATTACAAAAATATTCTTTAAATCTACCACAATATTTAAATAGTTACAAAAATATAGTTACCTGAATTAAATTCACTACATAAAATCATATAAATAATTTTTGAAAATATTGAAATAGAGGACATTTAATAGTTAATCTTTTTCTTCCCTCCCCCAAACATAAATTTTTAAATATGTAATAATTCAGGTGGAAAGAAAAACTATAAATATAAATCATACCTCAGTATTGTAAGCATTTTCATCATTCTGAAATTTTTGCAAGCCTTTTTAAATTCTTACTTCACTTGGCCTTTAATATTAGGAGCTTTCTACACATATAAATCATTAGAGGAATTTCTGGGTAATGAAATTTTGAAATAAGTATAAAACTAAAAACATTAAACAAGCACAACGTTTCCTAACACAACCACAATACTAAACAATTAAAGCTAAAATGCAAAATAAAAATCACATTATATTAAAATCCACAAAATACTACTCAACATCTATTAAACTACACATGAAAATTTAACTATAGCACTAACTTTATAACAAGAATTAAAAATCCTCTAAGTACACAAAATAAAAATGAAAGTCAAAATACATAAACATCAATTTCTATTACAAAGGTTTACAGAAATAAAAGTACAAACATAAGTACATCAATTTCATTCAATATCAAAATCCTAAGCTATATCTTCATCCCCTTGATCAGCAGGTGGATTGGGTTGATACTAAGTATATCGGGGGCACTCAGGAAACGTAACATCAGACTCACCTCTGTAGTGTCGGGCCTGAGCTTCATAATAAGCTACCTCAAAATTTGAATGCCTCTGAAGGTACTCACTATCA
>NW_018224205.1:2095-3020 GCF_001263595.1 Phalaenopsis equestris
TTCTCGCTGCTTTATCTTCCATGTTCCTTTCCCATCAGTGAGAAAGTTGATCACATCATTGAGGGGGCCTTCCATTGTACTAAAGGATTCATATTGGCAGCTATAAGAGTCTGAGACTTCATAAAATGTGTTGATGCGTGCGGCAATAAACTCAACAGGGAATCCCCACACTTGAACAATTCCGTCATCAGAATAAATCACATTGGCGTAGAACGCATTGTGTTTGCACAAAATCATTCACAAAATTTGCTTCAGCTTTATTGGTGGTGTAACAAAAGTTTTCCCACCTCCACTCTGCAATAACTCGTTTGATTTCTCCTCTGAGACTTTCAAAAACTTGATGTATGCACTTCTTTCCTTTAAATATGGAAGTGAATTTTGTTTGAGCCATCGCATCGACGAAGCCAGACTCGTCGAACTCAACTCTTATCTTTTGACGTGGAGCCATTTAAATCTAATCAAATAATAGAAAAATTCCAAAAATTACTTCAAATATGCAAATCATGGCTTCCAATGGCAATTTAAGGAGTTCACCATTAAGATCCATGAATTTCTTCCCAAATTTTCTTCACATCCTCAAATTTTTTGGATCTCCTCAATGTAGAAGAAATCCATGGTGAAAATCAAATATTTTTAGCTTGGAGTGAAGCTCTTACCTACAGATGATCAAATCAAGTGTCAAAAAGTCTCGAAATTTCCTCTCAATCCAAGATCTCTCAAGCCTTAGGTCGAAAATGGCATTTTTAGGAGGAAGGGGATGATGAATAGTGGCGGTTGACTGCTAAAAATTACGGTTAAAAGTACTTTTCGTGATCTCGCAATCAGCAGGGTCAATGGTACCGTTGGTGCGCTCTATTTGAATTTAAATCCTAAGTCTCGGGAAAATCTCTCCGTCGGCAGCGTCGAGGGCGCCGTCGGCGGGCTC
>NW_018224206.1:0-444 GCF_001263595.1 Phalaenopsis equestris
TTGATTTCGGTGACCGACAGCTTCTTACAGGCAACCCCACGACTAAACCATCCCCGAAATAATGCCAACAAATGGCTCCACGTCAAAATAGATGAATTGAGTTCAATGACTCTCCCTTCGTCAATGCAATGGCTCAATCAAGATTTACTTCAGTATTTAAAGGAAACAAGTCTATACAAGATCGAGTTTTTGAGAGCCCGGGAGGAGAGATTGAACGAGTTATTGCCGAGCAGAGGTGGAAAAACTTTTGTTACACCACCAAAAACTTTTGTTACACCACCAATGTTACACCACCAAAAAAGCTGATGCAAATGTTGTGAGGGATTTCTACACCAACGTAATCTATTCTGAAGATGGAATCGTTCAAGTGTGGGTATTTCCTGTTGAATTTAAAGCCACCCGCATCAACACCTTTTGCGAAGTCCCAGACTCTTATAGCTGCCA
>NW_018224207.1:0-3718 GCF_001263595.1 Phalaenopsis equestris
TATCTCAAAGAATTGGGAACAAGAATGCCAGTACTAATCACAAGAACTTTATGAGATTAGTGTAGAGAATTTGTGGTGTTGAGCTCATAGATATAGGGAATATGAAGATTGACAGTGGTGGGCAAAATAATTTGTGAAATTTTGTGAAGAGTGTGAAACTCCGTGAAGGTTGTGATAAATTGGTGCAGACAAGGCCATTTGTGCTATGAAATAATGAGTGAGAAACCTCAAACTTGAGATAAACAAACTTGCTAAACTTATCATTTTCTTGTTGTCTTTGTCACATTTAATTATCAAAGTATATTTTCCAAAATTTAATTTTCATTGGTTGATTCTTTCAAAAAAAATTATTTGTTAAATTTAATTTAGAGAAACTTTAAAATTAAAATGATGAAAATTAAAGCGAGCAAATTAAAAAATTTTCATATTATTGAGGTTAATTTTTTTACAAAACTTTTGACCCAGTCACAAATGCTGGCCAACTAAATAACCCTATCACAAGAAACATTTTCAAAAGATTCATTTTAAGCAATGACATGTCATGTAGTATATCTTCAAATATCGGCCATTAACCAGCAACATAAGTCTTTCACCTGAAATCAACCAGCTGGTAAGATCATCCTGAATAGACCTTATCTATAACAAATGGTCCCTCCCAAGTTGGTTCCAATTTTCCAGTTATCTTGCGGTGTGCAAGAATATGTCATTTGAGAATAAGAACGAGGCCACTAACTTTGAACGTCTGAGGGCAGACAAAAATTTCATGACCATCCTTGCCTGGTAGAGTTTCAAATTCTGTTGTGCTTCTAATCATTTTCACTCGAGACTTTTCAATTCTTCATGTCTAAGCTTTGCACTTTCTTTTTTTGTAATTTTATTGGCGACGGTGACATTGAGAGATGGTGTATGGACCTCTAGCGGTAGTACAGTCTCGAAACTGTACACAAGTGTGTGGGTGTACATGAAGTAGGATTTCTGAACATTGTCCTGTAGGCCCACAGAGCTTCTAACAGTTTATCATGCCATCCTCTTTTATTCTCGTCCAACGTCTTCTTTAAAATTTGCATGAGCATTTTATTGAAGGCCTCGGCTGGGCTGTTTGCTTTAGGATAGTAGATTGTAGAGTATCTCTAGTTTAACCTATGTTGCTTGATGAAATTGTTGATCTCTGTCCTCTTAAAGGTTGTTCCATTATGAGAAATCACTCTGCATGGCACACTGAAACAGTAGACAATCTGTCTCTTGAAAAATTATAGAACATGCTATAATGTAACCTCTCATAATGGAACTGGTTTTGCTGACTTGGAGAAGTAATCCATAGTTGTGAGAATAAATCTAAGTCCCTTAGATGATGGAGGATCTATCAGACTTATTATGCTTGTGCCTCTTGTGCCCGGTCACTCAAATGGCCACGAGGCAATAGTTGGATTTAGGACATTCAGAGGTTGGTGTAAGACCACCCCATGAGCATGACAAAGGTGACACCTTCTAGTTGTATCAATGTAATCGAATATCATTGCTGACTAATAATATCTGAATCTTTTAATCTTCATTTTCATCTTTGGACCTGACTGGTGAGATCCACACAATCTGGCGTGTACTTCTTTGACAATATTTTGTGCTTCAGCCCTGCTTAGATATATCAGCCACATCTGATCAAATGATCTCCTATAGAGGACATCGCCCACTAGAGCATATGACATAGCTCTTCTCGTGATATATTCCTCAAACTTGTCTTCCGACAGCTTTCAAGTTTGTAAATAATCTATTAATGGCTTACGCCAATCTTCATTAATGTCAACAACTGCAATCATTATTTCTTTTTCTTTTCTAAGCTTGGGTAGATTGTTAAAGTTGATCTGAGATAGAACCTGATGTTTTTGTACTGTAATTTTGATGGAATCCTCCGGTGGACACGCTAGTTCCTTAGCAATTTTTGCTAGTGCGTCGTCTTGGGAGTTATCTCCCCAAGGAATCCGGTATGGGGTCACATTGGGAAACTATTCTAGAAACTTCATTGTATACCGATGATATTCTGTTAGCCTTTGTTTCAAAATCTGATACTTTCTGGCAACTTGTTGGGTGACGAGTTCTGAATCGTCACAAATGGCAATGTCTTTTTTATCTAATGAGATTGCCAACTCCAACCTGGCGATCAATGCTTCATATTCTGTTTCAATATTTTTCCATGGCTTTGTCAGGTGAAAAAAGAATCTCAACATAGTCTAATTTGGTGTGATAAAAATTAGACTAATTCCTGCTTTGTATGGTATAACTACCTCTCATCCTTTGTCTTTTCTGGCTGGTGAAACCCCATCAAAGTACATTTCCAAATATTTGGCACATGACGACACTATTTATAATATCTGCTCATCTGGTAGCTCATCATTGAGAGTGGACCAAGCTAAAAGTTGGTGTGCTACGAGGAAATCTACTAAAATCTATCGCTTGTTAGCATGGAGGGTAACAAAAGTTATATCAAATTACAATAAAGTTATATCAAATTGCAATAAAACCATCAATCACCTTGCTAAAGGTTAGGAGAGTGTTGGTCAGGTCATCAAATATTGCAATGGATTAACTTTCAAAATAAGCGTAACCTTATGAGAAAGCATGTAATCTCTAAGCTTCTGGGTGGCAACAATTAAAATTAGACAATGCTTCTCAATAGGCAGTATTTTACCTCCATTAGTATTAGATAGTGACTCAAGTGGTAGAGTGTGTTTTCCACACCCTCATCTTTGACCTGAGCTATAGGGCTATGAAAGAGTCATCTAAGGCCATGTTATAAAGTATCAATGGTCTCCCGAAGATAGGGAATGTCAAAATAGGAGGTGTCGTTAAATATTTCTTAACGTCCTTAAAGACACATTGGAATTTCTCTTCCCAAACGAATTTGGCGCCTATTCTAATTAATGCCAAGAAGGGCTTACCCTATCAGAGAGATTATAAATAAAGCATCTCAGATATGCCAACTTTCCATGAAAGGAACGTAGTTGTTTCAAGGTTTTGGGAGGAGGCATTTTGAAGATAGCTTTAATCTTATCTTGATCGTTGTCGATTTCCCGATGACAAACAATGAATCCTAGAAATTTCCTAGAGGTGACGCCGAAGGCACACCTTAAGGGATTCATCTTGAAAGTATATTTTTGTAATCGTTTGAACACAATCCTCAAAGTGTACAAATGATCTATTTTCTATTTGCTTTTGATGAAAAAATCATCCACGTAGCATTCCACTTGGTTGTGAATGAGGTCATCAAAGATCCTCATCATAGCTCGTTGATATGTTGCTCCGACATTCTTCAACCTAAATGACATTAATGTGTAGCAGCAAATTCCAATTAGCATTCTGAATGCTGTAGGTGTTGCATCCTCTGGAGCCATCTTGATTTGGTTATAACCTGACGATCCATCCATGAAAGAGAAAATTTCATGTGTCGATGCAATATTCACCATCAATTCTGATATTGGTAACAAAAACTCATATTTTGGACATGCATTATTTAAATCTTTGAAGTCAATAAAAACACAGATTTGTCCATTCTTCTTCTTAACTAGCACAATGTTGGCAAACCTTGTCGGGTATTGATCTTCCTGTACAAAGTTAGTGTCTATTGATTTTTTTTTCTCGGTAATGACTTGTTGCTCTATCTCGAGGTGAATTTTTCTGGGTAATTGTTTTACTGGGGTCATATTTTTTTCCACCCCGTGTTTAT
>NW_018224207.1:3739-8296 GCF_001263595.1 Phalaenopsis equestris
CACCTTTTAATAATTTGATCACCCAAAGTCACACTTCTGTCACTAGAGCTATTACTACTAAAATTACATTCCATGTATTCAGTTTTAGTTCTACTTAAACGAAGGCCTTTAGACTCCAATGTAGACCTCCATAATTCAAGTTTTTCCTGGGCTTTTTCTCTCGTTTTATCCACGAGAAGAATATCATCAGCAAAAAGCATACACCAAGGTACATCCTCTTGTAGATGTCCAGTAAGACCATCCATAACTAAAGCAAAAAGATATGGGCTTAAAGTCGATCCCTGATGTAAACCAACAGAAATAGGAAAATATTTTGTCAATCCTCCTTCAGTTTGAACACAAGTAACAGCTCTAGTATACATATCTTTAATGACTTGAATATAAGTCATATCAACACATTTCTTCTCGAGAACTCTCCAAAGGATATCTCTTGGAACCTTATCGTAAGCTTTTTCTAAATCAAGGACATTCTTCAACCCAAATGACATTAATGTATAGCAGAAAATTCCAATTAGCATTCTGAATGCTGTAGGTGTTGCATCCTCTGGAGCCATCTTGATTTGGTTATAACCTGACGATCCATCCATGAAAGAGAAAATTTCATGTGTCGATGCAATATTCACCATCAATTCTGATATTGGTAACAAAAACTCATATTTTGGACATGCATTATTTAAATCTTTGAAGTCAATAAAAACACAGATTTGTCCATTCTTCTTCTTAACTAGCACAATGTTGGCAAACCTTGTCGGGTATTGATCTTTCTGTACAAAGTTAGTGTCTATTGACTTCTTTTCCTCGGTAATGACTTGTTGCTCTATCTCGAGGCGAATTTTTCTAGGTAATTGTTTTACTGGGGTCATATTTTTTTCCACCCCGTGTTTATGAACTTGAACTTATACTGATAACCCTGACATTTCATCATTGCTCCAGGCGAAGCAATCTTTAAATTCTGATAGTAACTTTATCAATTCTGTGGAATCTTCCTCATTGCGTAAAGAACTTATAAAGGTAGGTCGGGGTTGCTCCTCAGTCCCGAGGTTAATTTCTTTCCATTCATGCACTGTTGATTTAATAGTTTCTTCAAATTCTGATAGAGCATCATATATCAACTGATATACGGAATCATCCTCTAGATCGAGGCAGTCCTCTTCCAATCCACTAATAACAATCATACAAAATTTAGAGTGATCGACTGGCTCTACAATGCCAAATTTGAGACCTTCTTTCAAATTAGGAGTTTGACTTTTAACATTCCATAACTTCTCATAAATTTGTAGCTTATCCTTTGGCATTTTCTTTGGCACAAATCTTTGTTGAATTAAATTTTATACATAAGGAGAAAAGTAACCAAAAGTTAATTCTGTTAATTCATTAGAATCCTCTTCCAAATTTACATAATTTTCACAACTGGTAGGAGGAGAAGCACGCCGAAATTTGATCAACTTCAAACCAACGCTACAGACTTCTTTGACCTTTAAACTATCAAGCTTTTGAGCGTAGATCGGAGTAATGGTCATGGCTTGCACTTAGTGATTAACTCGATCGTACATCAATTCATACTCACTTTTCTCTACATTTTTCAAGGAAATATCGTACTGAGGTTTCTTCTATTTTATCATCATCATTTCTTCCATGGATCTTTCTCCATGAGGACTTTATTCCATCTCGATGATGATAGTTAGCCAAGTCTGTTCAACAATCGTGTTGGTTCTTCCTCATTCACGTCCTGGCCTTGATCTTAGGTGTATGGACTGAAAGAACCTCTACCAGCTCATTGTGAAGAAATTATAGTAAATCATTGATGCAAAGTTGAATGGCCTTGCTCTTATAATTATTCTGAGTCTTCCATTTTATTTGCACAATTTCACCAGAGAAGACAATCTTCTTTGGAGGTGCGTAGTAGGCGGCATCTTCATGGATGTCTAATTCATGAACTGATAATAGTTGTAAATCTTCTTTGATACAATGTTCTTGTCCTTCTTTAAAATACTTGATGCATTTGTTTAGGGATGACAAAACCATGTTATGCTCGTGAATCCATGGTCGTCCAAGTGAAGCATTAAAGGAGGTCTCTGTGTCGATGATGTATAATTTTGAGGTTATTATTATTTCTCCAACTTTCATTAATAGTGTAATTGATCCACGAGCTCTTTCTCCCTTCTAGTTAAATCCTCTTAACATCATCTTATTGGTTTTAAGCTCTTAAGCATTAATTTCCAAGTATGCCAACATTCGTAGACTCATTAAGTTAAGTGACGCTCCCGGATCTACCAAAACTCTTGATAATATAAATTTATCAATATTAATAGAGATGTAGAGTAGTTGATTGTGATCGGTGGTACCGAGCAACAAGTTTTCATCTGTGAAGGTTATCACAAGCTATTCTTTTAACAAATAAACTTAATCCGAGGAAATGCTCGCCAATTGAGCTAAGTAAATCTCCAGGTTAAGCAAGGCTATAAACAGAGACTCTCTCATCTCTTTTGATAGGATTAAATCATCATAGATACTTAGTTTTGCAGGTAACCTCCTAAGATGAGCTAGCACATTATTATTCACTTGGTATAATCCTCTAATCTCTACTTGGTTATGTGGCTCTTCCATTGGCAGAGGTGGAGGTAGCTCTTCTTCAGTGACTATTTGTTTCCTCTTATCCACTAGAGCTATTCTTGGAGGTAATACCTTCCCACTTCTTAGATTTATTTTTGTGATTTCTTCTTCATCTTGAGATACTGTTGGTAAAACTTTTGGTGTCTCTTCTTATCAGAAAGATCCAAATTGATGGTGAGCGGTGTACCATGGAACTCAAGGACTGGTTCCTCACTTCCGGTGCTATCACAAAAGGTGTTGTCGATATTTTATTCATTCTTGTTAATGGGTTCATCAGACTTAATTATGATTTGAAGATCCGTTGGAAATCAAGATCAAAGTTAGATTGGTCAAAGTTAGTTATGTTATCACTAGAAATAGTCAGAACCTAGCCAAAATGATAATCATTATATTCATAAGACCCCAGTGGGGAAAAAAGATAATCATACATGGTTAGGAGTTTGAGGATTTTCTTCCCCAAATTTGAGACAACCAATATAATATAGGCAGTCTCTATCCTATCCCCCACGCTATTGGTTTTTGTGACATCATTCTTCTACTTCTCTGGTTGCATCAATTTCTTTTGTGAAATGTCTAACTTGGGATGGGCAGGCTGTAGACTCTGAACGACTGCCTGTGCTGAAGCAGTTTGAACCTGATGCAGTATTTTTTTGGATGCTTTGATCCAAACTGTGTTTTGTGGATATTTCTATGAATATGGATCTATCAAAGTGATTGGCTCAGCCGAAATCATATTTACAGATGCTCTTTCAGGTTCTTTTAAATATTATTTCAAGATGGTTGTATTTCGGTCTTTAAAATTCTTCCCAAGTTAATCTATAAAAATGAAACTGATCTCTATTGTATGTCCCAACATCCTGTGGTAAGGGAAAAAATTGGAAGCTCTTTCTTGTCAGCTTCTTGTGGCTTCGTTGGTTCTGACAATCTAAACTTGGGCTTCTTCATTAAGTTTCAGAACATCTTTGGCACAATCTCAACTTTGAAAGAATATACTCTCTTTTTTCATTCTGAAAGAGTCAGACCCCATCCACCCTCTGCACGGTGTAGTCCTCTCTGGTATGACTATTGGCTAGACTGGCCATACTGCTGTGTTTGTTGCTGCTGAGCATGATTTCAAGACTACTGAGGACTATGATGAGAATGCTTTGCCTAAATCTTTATTACCTACTTTCCCTAATCAACTGTCACTATTGTTCTAAACTTTATCTCGAATACTCTGGTTATCCTGGTCTTTTCTAACCTTTCTTGGGAATCCATAAACTTATTTTCTTCTTATAGACTGTTAGCTTTGCTTAGTAGTTTCTTGAAGGATTTGATAGTGAGTTCCTTAAGCATGAAGGCTCCTGACCCGTGGATGCTCCTGACAAAGTTGAGGCTCACATTTCATGCTTACGTTTCTCCACCTCAAGACAGAGTCTACTAGAGTCTTGTTTGGCTTTTGCCTTTCTACTACGAGAACTCCAATAGAGACATTATATTGTTCTATAGAACATCTCTTCATGAACAACTATTCTAATTTAACGAATGATTTCATTAATCCATTGGGCAACATGACATACCAATTAAATGTTATCCCTGATAGGCTGCTGACGAAGTAACGGAGGAGTAAGGCTTTATTACCTACGGGGTTGCCACAACTAGTTCAGAAATGTGCTACATGTTGTCTAGGATTTTCAGTCCTTTTGAACGTCTTAAAGTTCAGTGACAAAAAACTCTTAAGGGAGGGTACGACATCAAACTCCTCTGTGTAAGGTTTACCCTTTAAAACTAATGTACCACCCTTAGATTGGGCTAAGGCCTCATGAACTTGTTGTTCGACTAATTTTTTGATATCTTTTTTTTGGTATTACACTTTATGGGGATTCTTTATTTTTCTGATGGTCCCTATTAGCAGAGGCAACTTCTGTCATTTCTTTAGTAAAGTGAACTATCTCTGGCTGGTTG
>NW_018224208.1:0-288 GCF_001263595.1 Phalaenopsis equestris
GTCAAAATGGAGAATATGAAAATTTGTTCAGCGCCAACGGCGCCAGACTGGGCGCCGATGACGCAGTTTGATAGAGAGCTGTGAATTAAATAAAAGACCACTGACGACAGTGTTTGTGCAGACTCTGTTTCTAGAAGATTCGACAAATTTGGACACTTTTTGAAGAGTTTTTAGATGCACTTATTGGAGAACCGACTCTAAGCTTTATTTGGGATTGAAATTGATCAGAAAAGTGACTCTTCCTGACTTCTCATCGCCCAAAATTCAACCTTCTACGCACACACACTC
>NW_018224208.1:298-6476 GCF_001263595.1 Phalaenopsis equestris
TTTCATTCCACAACCATTTAGAGTCAATTATTCTTATAATTTAGACTTTTTGTGGTGAGATTAAGTGTGAATTCTTCTCAAGAGTTGTTGGAGAAGGAGAAAGTGAGAGATTTCTTCTTCCTACATTTCCTAGGTGAGGCTACAAGGGATATGCTTTGAGAAAGAATTACAGATAAGTGTTGTTTGTTTAATAATGTTGTATGAACTTTCTTTTATATATGAAATTTGTTATTTTGTTGTATTTTTCTCATGAAGTCTAAATAGTTTCCTTTATCTTTCTCCCTACTTTGAGATATGGTGAAATGAAGAGATAATACAGATGTTCTAATGTTAAAATACAAAATAAATTGTGATGATTTTTTAACTTCGAACTTAATTTACTTTTCGATCTGACCAATTGAATTGTTAAAATTTGTTATGAAACATATGACCTAGGAAATGAAGTATGAGTTCTACAACAGAATGATGATCACATTTAATTCCATGAAGGAAAATTTCGTTCATGGAATTAAATGCCAGTTCATGAAATTAAGAAAATTTATTCCCCATAAGCTGCCAGTCAGCTTTATCACAATGACTATCCAGACCAGGTACGATGAGCCTTATCTATCATAGAAGAAGATACCTATAGCCACTTGGTACATGTGGTTCAGGGAGTTTGAGGCATAATCATGTAATTTGAATCATATTTATAATTTTTTTAAATAACAAATGGATTATTTTCATGTTGTAGGGGTCCTTCAACTGGCTCCCAATGCACCACCATCAGATTTGTCGAATCTTTGAGATTTGGGGCAAGCATCGGCTTGCCGACATGTTGACGATAGCCTGCTAGAGGGGATATCAACTTGCCTGGATTGGTGAGTGTCTTTGGGGTCAATTGACCATGGCTTGGGCCTCTCTTGATTACGAGAGGAGGAGGTAGACGAACTGAGCGAATCAGGCAACAGAGGAAGCCAGGGGAGCTACGCTCCATATTGGTGGATCAGTCCCCCATACGGAGAACTACAAGAGGTTGGCTAGGTTTTGTTAGATATTTAAAATTAACTCAACTTTTGGAGTAATTTTTTAGTTCCATTCATTTGTATATGCTACACATGCTAAAGAGTTTAGCCGTGCTCCCTCTATTGCGGAGCTACATGTATGAACACATTAGTGCTCAAGGACTACGCAGTGTGTCTCAAAGCATTCCCTCTGAGTTGTTGTAAGTTGAAAACCTTAAATTAAAAGTTTATTTTGACTATAACTGTTGAAAGTCTTAATTAAATACTGGTTTTCATTATGTAGGAGGAGTTCGAGTAGCTTCGGCAGGGACACTTAGCCATAAATGCTGGTTTTCATTATGTAGGAGGAGTTCGAGTAGCTTCGGAAGAGACACTTAGCCACTCTAACCCAAACTGATGTCAATAATAGTGGTGGTCAGTCTACCACTACGCAGCCCAAGTATGATCTTTGAACATAGGCTGCAGTAAAGAAGATGGGGGAGGGTTTATGACATTGGATTGAAGGGCATAATCTCCGAGGCTGAGCACTCTCGTGGTCCCATTTTTCGTTCCCCGAGCTCCTCATAGCTAAACCAGAAGACTCTTATCAGACAAGTGTTTTCAATGAATGAAGAGATTCGTCAGTTGCACGAGTAGATGCTGCAAGGCCAACATAGAGTGGAGGACGTTATAGTGTGCATGTCAGAGACTTTAGCAAATAGCTGGGACAAGTAGCCGATGACATCTGCATAGGAGGAGGAGGATGGAGATGATGAGTAGTTTTTTTTTTCTTTTATTTGTAAGCATTATGTTAACATTTTTTGTAAAATTTTTTTGTTTAACTTTACTGTTCTTATTTGGAATGATTTGTAATAATATCTTCCTTTTATTAAAGATATTGTTTAGAGATTTGATATGTAATATGACTATGTTTAATGTGGTCTATGATGCATAATATGTTTGTGAGCAAGTTATGAAATATAATTGATATTCTAATTTTTTTTTGTATATTATAGGTTTTTGTTTGATTTACATTCGTTTCCAGATGCAAAACCAAACGCTACATCTACAATAATTTGTTGTTGTTGAACGATATTTTCCAATGCATATGAGACGGTGATCCGACACTAAGTTTCATAGCTAGATAATTCCAGATGCAAATTTTGACGCACATTTAGAATAAACAAATCCGACACAAAAACTGACGCAAATTATTTGTGTCAGAATATTTCGAAGTAAATTTGACAAAAATAAAATTACCGACTCTCAATTTAACGTCGAAAAAAATCAGACACAAATTCAACGATAACATTTAAATATAGCCGGATTTGCTTCTGATTTGTCTGACTCAAATATGCTAATTTTTTGTAGTGGGAGTTTCATATATCTGCAAGTTGTGATCCCATCATTGTGTGCCCCTACGATCCCAGCTAGCTCTAATTACGACTATATGGCGAGGGTTGAGCGACGAACATGACGATTTTGGACGACCCAAAGAGAGAGAGAGGAAAATGCAAGGGTTTCAAGGGGTACAGACATGATGATTTTGGACGAACCAGAGAGAGGGCGAGGGAAATGCAAGGGTTTTGAGAGGGTGGAAAAGTGTTTTAGGCAAAATAGTGAGCGAGACAGATAAGAGAAAGAAATGATGGATTTGGGTGGGGAGGATATAATAGGCTAATTACCAAGGGTTTATAAACGACTTAATCACCATCAACTTATGATATCAAAATTGACTGCCGAAGCTGTCATTTATTAAAAACAAAAGTCGGTTTCTCTCCCACAGAAAGTGACCATACTAATAATCGATGAACTATAGTTGTTGGTTAACATTCAGTGTTTAATTGACGTCATAATACATTAATAAATCCAAAACACTTGTCGAAATTTTTTTCCTGCAGAAAAGCGATGGAAAAATCTATAGTTATGTCATCATAAACTATGTAGTTGATGAACCGTTACTAAACCATTGAAACTTACCACAATATTTTCGACGCACAAAATGTTGTTGGCTTTTGCACCGATTATAAATGTTTTTCCTTCGGTTAAAATTCAAACGGTCAAAAGTTTTCGGGCGATCAAAATATCCAATAATATTTTATCTTTTTTTTTTCCGAAACATCTATATATAAACTCTTATAACTTTGTTGTCATCAGTTTGTCAGAGACTCGAGAAACTCGAAGTGTTCACATGCATCTGCATCTAAGCCAATACTCAAGAAATTCGAACTGACTAAACAAATCAAACACTCTCATACCGGGCGACCAAATCACCAACGCCAGCGTTCATCACTTAGCAACTACCATAAAGAAATAGCCCGGTAGAGTTAAAATGTTAAAACAAAGGTAAAAAATATGGAAAACTCACACTCTATTAGCATCTAGATGACAACCGACAGTGGCAGAGACTGACCTGTCACCTCATTCGGCCAGCCACCACAGCCAACCGATAGCCCACCTCTTCAGATGGACCCAACAATGAAAATATGTCAGATATACGAAAAGGTGTCATACATATGTAAAGATGTTAAAAATACAAAAAATGTGTTGAACATATGAAAAGATATCAGATACACGAAAAAATGCCGATGAAGATAACAATTTGTAACTTCTATGGGCAATAATGTAATTTTAACAATTTTATCCTCCTATCATCCAAAAATACGATGACATTTTTCATGTAAGGGAACTCATGCTATTTGGGCTTTCCAGACATTTATGTATCGTTATTTCCTTCTCTTGTAATAAATTTTTTTAGTATATAAAATGTGTTCAAGAGCACGGAGAACATCCACACACTTTACTTCGTTAGGGGTAATCAATGTGGCACTCCTTTCTTTCTATGCTCTATTCTTTCTGCATCATTTTCAAGGAAAATTTGGATTCAACACATAATTTTTTAAATTTTTAAATATCTAATATTTAAAACTTATTTATTTATTCATATAATATTTTAACGTCATAATCAAATAAAAATATGTTTGAAAATAGATTTCTCATCTCGAGATATTGATTATCAAAAATATCTTCATATAACGTTAAGAAAATTAATAAATATGAAGACTTAAACAATAAGTGTAAAAACATACAAAAGTTTACAAGCAAATGCTCATAAATATTATCTTCCTACAACCCAAATAAAATCCCACCATACATAATCACGCTTCCCTCAACATCACCTTCTCCCAACCCCCCCTCTCAACCTTCTCGCAACATAACTCAAGCCCAACTTCTCTCCTTCATCCTTCTTCCTTCTTCCTCTTTCCAGTAAATCTCTTCAAATCAAAACTTCACAATCCATCACCGCCTATCGTGAAATGGATTCCCACCTGAAGTGGGCCGAACCAGTCGTGCGTGTCCAATCCCTCTCAGAAAGTGGCGCCACTCTTCTACCCCCACGATACATCAAACCCCCCGACCAACGCCCCACCGCTATCAATCATAATGATGACTTCAACATCCCAATAATCGACCTTAGCCCCACAAGCGACGCCAAAGCGATCGCCACAGCAGTCTCGGCTGCCTGCAAGGAGTGGGGCGTTTTCCAGGCGGTAAACCATGGAGTAAGCCCAGATCTCCTGCACCGCGCTCGGAAACTATGGCGTGCATTCTTCCACCTCCCTATGAAGTCCAAGGAAGCCTACGCTAACTCTCCGAAGACATACGAAGGATACGGTAGCAGAGTCGGGATAGAGAAAGATGCCATCCTCGATTGGGGGGACTACTTCTACCTCCACTACTTCCCTTTGTGTCTCAAAAACCATGATAAATGGCTTGCCCTGCCTTCTTCGTTGAGGTATTTATTAAAAACTGTTTATAATTGACAAGCTAATATACTAGATTATTATGTTGTGCGGTTTGTGTTAGGGAGATGGTGGATGAGTACGGGAAAGCGCCGGAGTTGGCTCTCGGGCTGTCGGCGCATACGGATCACGGTGGGATTACTGTTCTTTTGCCGGATGAGAAGGTTAGTGGTTTGCAGGTCAGGCATAAAGGTGAGTGGGCTACAGTTCGGCCGGTCGCTGACGCTCTTATTGTAAACGTTGGGGATCAAGTTCAGGTATTTGTTCTCATATTCTCTTGTTAAAAGGAGTATGAACGGGCAGGAAAAGAGCAAGCACAACTCAGCTCTGTGCCGCTCGTTTATATTTGAAGGTATTCATATTCGGCTCATTTGCTTAGTGAGAGCTGTTCATGAATAAAGAATCGATTTGACATTCTTAATCATGCAGTCATAAGTCTTAAGGGTTGAAGCAAAATTTAAAAATTATTGCTTATAATAAAACATCATTTGAATCTAATTTAATAATTTTTATCCTATTTTTTTAATTAATACATTTTTTTTTGGCCCTTTCACCGATAATTATAGTCATTTTATGAAGTAGATCATACACACTTTGCCTAGAATATACCTTATAAAAAATAATTGTCCCTTGACATATCTTTCAAAGATTAGTTTTTACTAATTATTTTTTCTATCAAATAGCCCATACTTTTATTAATTTTGCTAAAAGTGTTGAGAAAGTGGAGCCTTGTCCACTGCGACTTAGGCAAGTTATTAAACCGAAAATTAAGTTTAATAACTTTCCTTAATCTCTGCTGCACGCCTAAATCTCCCGCTTCTTTCTTTCTTCGTTAAGCCGTGTGACCGCGTGAAGATCTCCACAAATATTCTCCCGCGCTCCTCCACGCGATCCCGCGTCACGATACCTGCCTTATGGGTCAAACGGAAAGCTTTTTAAAAAGGCTTCGGTTGGCAGGAGGAATAGGAAGCTGCTCTCCTTCTTTTGGCGGAGGTGTGAAGAAGAAAAGCTAATTACTTTTTCCTTTGTGAAGAAGAAAAAGCTAATTACTTTTTCCTTTTCCCAAGGCAGAAAAGCTAATTACCTTTTTCTTCCTTCATCAGGTGGCAAGAAAACAAAAAGTCTTTTTTGTTTTTCTTTTTCACGTGGGCTGGGAAGGGAGAGAGGAATTTAGAGAGAGATAACTCTTTTATTTAAACATTAAAAAGACGACGGTGTAATTCCTTGAAGCTAATAAAATCCTCTGCAGCTCCGTGGACGTAGGCAAATTTGTCGAACCACGTAAATCTAGTGTCACATTTTCTGGTGTAACTTCTCGATCCATTTTTCATTTTGTTGTCTTCGTTCATTATTTTTATTAACAATTGGTATCAAAGCCCCGGTTCGGATCTG